>NC_091114.1:10874848-11177878 GCF_024713975.1 Paralichthys olivaceus
GGACGGGCTGAGAGGAAGAGAATGCGTTCGGGTGATTAAGCGGGTTGCATTACTGAGTTGTGAGGTGGGACGAGGGACGTGAAATCTGACGAGCCACGTGAAGGAAACCTGCTCTGAGCAAAAAAACGTTCCTTTCTTTCATATATGGAAAACCTGCAGTTCTGTGAATGCACAGAAACACAATGAAGAGACAAGTGTGTGTCATGAGACTGTACTATAGGCTTTTATGGTTCAGTGAGCAGTGGAGGGGCTGAGGCGAGAGCAGAGGCCGCGTTAAGTACGTCTCCGAGGCTTGAATTTCCAAATGTTGACACAGGTCTGCATAATGGACCATAATGTTCCCTTTGAATGCTTTTGAGTGGGTCCTAAAATGTCTTAAAGCAGGTCAAAGGAAAGTGTGTCAAGTTATATCTTCTCTTTGTTGTGCAGTGGAACCAATAAAAGGTTAAACTAAAACCCGGCTCCTGACGTCTTTGTCTTTACCATCGCTTTTAATCTTTATTGAAGGATGTGCATATTCCAAAAATAGTTTATATGCTTTCTGCAGAACTCTGACCTTTACTTACTGTGAATTAATACCATATATTGTCTTATTTCCTAATGTATGTTTGCCACATCTCATAATTGTCCATCATATTTCTTTTATGTTCATTTTGCAGGAAAGGGGAAACATTCCTTCAACTTCTACAGCATGTAAATCCATGTACAAATCCACATCATATATATAATTCATATGTCCAATAAACTGTGTATAATTCCATTAATTATGCTGTCGATTTCACATTAGGGGATCCGTCATATCGTCCACCTTTATATACGGTGTATGTAGTTTACCACTGTCACCATTTTAATCTGAGCTGAGGTGTGTTGTGATTGTAAGTATGAGACACAATGATGGTGCAAAATAAAACACATCAGAGATTTTTGGGGTTTATCCTCTGGGGAATGTGGATCTCTACCAATTTTCACAGCAATCCAGGACTGAAATGTATCCGTCCCTGACCATCCCACATTGCCGTCTGCGGAGCCGTGCTGAAAAAGGCAAGACATCCAGTTGTTCGGGGTCCCTGTTGTGATGAGATTAATTATTTCTGTGGGATTGCAATGGAAATCACTGCGGCCTATAGGTCACATTTCACTTTTCAAAGGTGGCGTGGACTTGGCTGCAAAGGTCAGCTGTCACAAAGCCTTTATCCTCCCGAACCAACTGGTGGCCTGTTTGAACATGACTGACTGCAGTGGACGACAACAACTGCAGAAGACGGAGAGCGCGGCAGTGAAACGAAGGGGAAGAACTTTTTTTTGTTGTTGTTGCTCTTGCAAAATGTCAGAGTTCGACGTGTTTCCAAACGGCTGAAGAGAAACGGGTTTCGCTCGTATTTTCTTTGGCGAATTCTTTGTGTGCGATAAGATATTATTGACTCTTCGGGGAATGCTGCGTATTGTAGCTGAGGCCAAACATTGACTTGAGATAACCCCGTTGACAGAAAAGCCAACACCACTGTGATGAACAAAAGCTTTAACAAACGAGTGGAAGCTGGAGAATTTACTTTCCCAACAGTACAGTAAGGCAGAGATATAAATAACTGTTTCCAAATATAGATCACCATTTGAACTCCCTCTCTAAATTCCTACCGTGAGTTGCTATCATCATGGCCATTTTGTCTCAGTAAAAACCCTCTGTGGATTAAAAAGGCCACGCTTGCCCCCATTAGGTCCACATTCGTGCAACTGCGCCCAGCATCTGTCCTCCTTGTCATGCTAAAGTAAAGTGACGCCTTGGCAACACCCCAAAGTAAAAATGATGGTAGTGGAAAAAAAAAAAACGTGAGAACAGAGAGGAGCCTAGACGTGGCCCCGGCTGCACTCCTCTGCTGAAATAATTAGCCCCTGGTTGGTGTGGACTCCTCGTGGGACTCCACCGTGACATGTTCAAATGAGTATTGGCAGAGTGCGACACCAGCTGTGGGCCTCCTGCAGGGAGCTGCTGTACCGTGCGGCGCCCTCCTCACAGAGCGTGACACAAACCCTTTAAAGTCTGAAGAGCAGGAGCGACGGCCTTGAGCTCGCTTCACGTCCACAGGAAAACAACTGTAAAATGTGGCATCGGTATTAATTTTATGTCAGGTGTTTCAGGCCGTGATCGAGCTGTCCACCAAACACACACATTTCTACCCACGCCCAAATCTGTGTGTGTGTGTGTGGTGCAGATGGGAGCAAAACCCAAGGGGCTTCGACACGAGGAGGAGGGTGCCAGGCGTTATTCAGACCCATCCTGCAGAAGAAATGCAAGTCGCAACCACACCCATGTCAATTACAATAAACCAAGGCTCTGTGTGGAATTCCCACTGTACCCCGGCACCAATTTGGCAACCCCTGGTGGGAGGCCACAGGACTGGCAACCCACCGAAACCAAGATGGGCACCACCACACCCGCAGAGATCTTCTTAGGAATAACTTTACTGTCGCCAGGGCTCGTGTCATTTGTCACAACTATTTTCAGAAAACTACATTTTACGACTATTTTTAATACAGCATCATGATGACATCGATATTTTTAGGTTTAGTATTAATAAATAATATTTTAATTGCACATTTGGTATCGTTTGACGAAACAAAGCCTTCAGGGCAGGAGGTGTGCAGAGTCGCTCAATAGCCCCACCTTGTGGTCAAAAAATATAGACACTATAAAACCATCAAACATAATCATTATTAGAATCTTCTGTCCCTTTAATGGATCAATTATAAATAAAGATAAATAAAATGAATTGACTTGTTTGAAGAGGTTTTATTTCAGGACTAGAACACATTATAAATGAAAACAAAGTGCAAGAGCAGAGGTCAGATATGTAAAAGAGTAATAGCAATCAGGGCCGTTGAAATTTCCTGGGGGCCCAAGCTGATAATGGCAGATTGTATTATTCCACTGCATCAACAATTTTGTGAAAACCCCTTTAACTTCTGTTTGTTTGGCCCCAAAAGTCACCTGAAAGGCTCCTGTACAGTGTGCTGAACTTTTTCGATGCTACAGGTAATTTTTTTAGACATTACAGAAAAAATAAATGACGAGTGCAAACTGAGGGAAATGTGAGAGTTTGTGGTGTCAGCGTGTGCAGGACGTTTGATTCCTGCACGTCAGTTCCTCACGGGCGTGCCGCCTCCCTTCACCGTCTTCTTCAGGTGGTGGTAGTTGGGCAGAATCTTCATGAGGAAGTCGAGCTGCAGAGTCTGAGGCTACGAGATAAAAACAAACATCCGGTTGAACAAATCCGCCGAGACAAACTCGCAATCAAGCATCGGTGGAGAACTGACCTGCGGCTTCTCACTCTGCACACGCCTGATGCAGTTTGAGCCGTACACCACCGTGTTCTCGGGCACGACCTCGCACGTGTTGACCTGGCAACAGGCGCCGACGATGCAGCCGCTGGTCAGCATCACATTCCGCCCGAGATCAGCTGCAATTTAATGCGAGAAAAGGGAAAGAGACTAGAAACTGACGAAATGTATAGAAAATATTAGATGATGCAACTTTTTCGTGTTAAATTAACAGCTTGAAAATGAATTTGATGACACAGAATAGAGGGAATGCTGCTGCTGATTAAATTTTCAAAACCAGGTCCAGCTAGAGTAATGCCGAACGGTAGATCAATTAAGAATACTCAGAAGTTTTATCTCTGGATAATTTCGACTGTTGGACACAGAACTGAAAACAGTGAAGGATTACAGTACTTACCCTTCGACTCAATCACATTATTGTCTCCAATTTTCAGAGCTTGAGAAACTGGTAGAATTATTAAGGATTTAAATCTATGAAATTGCAATTTTTGAATATTAGTCCTGAGAAGCTTCAAAGTAGAAAAAAACAAACTTGTCAGTGCCCTCTGGTGGACAAAATCTATAATAATTCTCCAGAGGCGTTTTTCCTATATAACCTACATTTAGATATTTGTGATATATCAGTTATAAGATATATATACTGATTTATTTTTCTTTTTTAATCGTTAAGGATACCACATCCAACCTCGAACACATTGTTGGTTCCAATCGTCATGGTCTTTGGCTCCACTCCCTCTGTGTCTGGCATGATGTTCTCTGGATAACTAGAGAATTAAAAAAAAAACACCAGGTGAGATCACATGAACTGAAACTAAAATCATTATCATCATCATTATTGTTATCATTATTACCTGTTGATAATAAGAGCCTGCTCCTCTATTAGATTCCCCTCTCCAATGACAATAGGCCCAGCCTCTGCTATGATCCTGGCCTTTGGGTGGACGACTGTTCTGGCTCCTGCGAAAAAAATATCAGGAATAAAAGAATTTCAGCAACATGCAGCAGCTTGATTTAAAAAAAAAATCAACAAAACATCGTTGACAGTGAAATTGAAAATCTCTCACCAATGGTCACATCTCCTCTGATTTCACACTCAACACACACAACTGCTCCAGCTGCAATTTTCGCACTGTGACAACACACAGGAGAATATATGAGACATCCAGGTCACTGAAGATTAAACCATCTTTTATAAGAGCAGCACTTATATGATGTCAGTGCTCACTCGCTCTGTGTGTGTGTAGGTGACGACATCAGGGATTTTACAGGATAACAAAAAGATAAAATTACATGTTTTTTCATTTCTGGATCCTTTAACCTGATCCAAACACAAGCTGATGATATAACACAGAGGGTCAGATGTGGTTCTTTACCTTTTCTGCGCCATCAGCTGTTTGCTGGCGTCTGACATCCCTGCGATGAGGAATCGATGTATTCGATGATTGATTGTTGATCCTAGTTCAGAGGTTTCTTTGTGTGAGATCTGGTTTGATTGTGTCTGTCTGGAAACACCAGCCTGAGACTTGACTGCCCTCTGCTGTCTTCACACGGTACTGCAAACCCCTAATTAAACACATTCATGTTTTAATTTTAAAACACTGTTTTTAAAAAAATTATAAACGCCCAAAACGTTGCATTTTGTATTATTTAAATCTATCTATCTATCTATCCTCTTTCCATCTAGAAATGTTTTGATGAAATTGTATGATTAAATTATAAAAGGATGAGAAAAATGTTATAGGGCTATAACCTCTCATTTAATGTCTTTCTTCTGAATCCAGGCTCTCTGCCAAACATTGAGTTTCTCATATAGAAAAACTATGTAATGAAATTAAAAGTAAAAAATACACACAACTCTCAACTCAGCTTTTTAAAAAGTTAAAGAGTTAATACAAACTATACATTTGTCTCTGTGGACTGTGTTTGGCTGTTAATTACCAACGATTTCAGTCACTTTGACCAATCACAGCTCACGTGCAGCATTGGTCGACAGACATTTCTCACTGCAGTGACACAATATGTCCTGCAGGTGTCGCCAATAACCAAAGAATGGGAGTGGACTCAGTGCCAGTTATATTTAAAGTATGAGGAGGAAACACAGGTAAAATCATTTCACCATAATGTTCCATTAAAGTCTTACTGGTGCTGGTGCTGCAGCTGAGTCTGGTTTTAAACAGGGCTTCATCTGTGAAGTGGGATTTGATTTCTGTCAAGTCAGCAATAATTGAAACAGAAATGGCTTAGTTTTTGTTTTCAGAATAAATCTGTGCAATCAATCAAGGTAAATCTAAAAGATTAAAAAAACTGAGACTCACATTAAAGTTGCTGTTTCCAAATTACAGACACATGCAATGGGCTGGGAAGATCATCACCATGTTGTTGATGGTTTACGAGATATATACAACCTGATGTGTAGAAAGGTACTTTACCACGTTAATGCCTGTGATCAAAAAGGAAAAGGTAAATGTTGAAATCTAAGTTGTTTATTATTAGCTTTGCACATCTCTTGGTCCACCATGTGTCTGTGTTTATACAGCAGCTACAGGGATGCAGATTATTGACAGTAAGAAAGTTAAGATAAAAAATAACAATGAGATGAATAAGTAGGCCAAATAAAACCAATAAAATAATACGACATAAATACCTAAATCAAATAAAACTAGAAAATTGATAAAAGAGCATGAAAAAAGAATGTATGGATGAGATATTAAAATATGAGTATACAAAATAAACAATGGGCATAAACCATCTCGTCGAGGGGGGTTTTAAATTTGCGTTTTATTTTCTCAACACGGGGGAACCGGAAGTGTTGGGCCGTGACTCCTCGTGACTTGACGGCGGATGAGTTTTTGAAGCGGAGCGACTCCGGGAGCGGAAAGTGAGGAGCGGAGGAGCCGCAGCACCGGGACGTCACAGGACGGGAAAACACCCAGAGTGCACCTCTGCGCAGATTTAAAGAAAGTCTCACATGCGTAAAACTCTGGATGTGCGTATTTTCTTTGTGAATAGCAGAGAAGAAAGGCGGATCGGTCGCTGTAGCGGCAGATGCGGCGGCAGATGCGGAGCGTTGGGGGCGAGGGGGGGGGGCTGGTGCGAAGTTTAATGTAAATATGTGACCAGGACCCAGGAGGCTGTGACATGGATCAGTCCACCACTCTGGACATAGAGTCACTGAAGGTGAGCTCACTCTCATTCCACATGAAAAGTTCAATAATGGACAGAAAGAGTTTCACCCTGTTTCCATTCGTGTGGTTTCATTCTGCAGCTATTTAAGGGATAGTTCACCCAAAAATGAGAAATGGAGGCGTGGGTGAAGTGTTTGAGTCCACAAAACACTTTTGGAGTTTAACAGGTAAAGAGCCAAATCCAATATGGATGAAGTAAATGGCAAAGAAAATATAGAGACATATTTTTTACATTTGTAGAAGTGGTCACCAGTGTTTTGTGGACTCAGACACTTCACTCACCCCTCCATCGGCATAGTGCTGAGTATATAATGAGTGGATTTTCATTGTTGGGTGAACTATCCCTTTAAAAAAAGAAAAATCGAGTTCCCTCTCTGTGCAACAGGTGCATCCGCTGCTCCGCTGCCTCCATTAGAAAAGTCCTGGCTAATGAAAGATGAATGGAAAGTGTCTCCCAGTGTTGCAGCCGTTGCATTTCTCTCTGCAGGCAGGGACACAGTGATTAATTACCAGTGATCCACCACAGCTCAAACACATCAGGAGGAAGAGGAGGATGAGGAGGCCTGGAGCTCCTGCATCTCCCTCCTGCACTATGCTCCTCATATTCTATGCATTTTCTTTCTCCCAGCCCCAGTTTCAAGAAGCACAGTAATGTGACAGCCTATGAATATTCTGCCCGCATGCTTTTCTCATTATCATTCAAGTCTACGAAGAGGGGAGGTGGTAGAGGTGGTGGTGGTGGTGGGGGGGTAGTAACCTCTGGGTACAGTATGTGCATCTCGTCACCCTGCTGCAGTTCACGTGTCAGAAACCCACACAGCAGAGCTTCTGTTTGTCATTCTTCCGCTATAACCGCTTTATATACATATTTATATATACAGTCTGTGGCTATAACCCACGTGCACAGTGGCAAAGGACTTACATAGATTTCCTGCTGACTAACATAGCTACAACTTCCCTAAACCATTCCTCTTATGTGTTCACCTTTAAATATCAGGATTTACATTGTGAGGATTTGCTTTTGGTTCATCCTAATGTGATAAGGTCCCTACAACATGGGTAATACCTTGATCACACACATGCACGCACAAAGGTTTGCTATCCTCGTTAGGACCCTGCATTGACTTCCATTCATTGTGGACAGACAGCACAACTAAAACCTTTTTCCCCTGACCAGGCTTTGGTCCCCACGACGTCAACTGGTCCTGACAAGGTCCTTGTTTATGCTGGAAAACTAGAACACTCACACAAGCTTGCACACTTGTCCTTGTTAAGGCTTTTATGTCGTTTCTACGCACGAAGAGAAGAGAAACAGCCGAAACAAATGAACTGTCACTGCCCACGTGCTTTCGTGCGATTTTTGATGCCTATCTCTAACTTTAAACATTCCACACTTCACGAATAACTGCTAACCTTCACCAGGAGCTCAGAAATGACCATTTGCCTCTTTAGGAGCAGACTTTGGTCCCCATGAGGTTCGCTGGTCCTGACAAGGTCAGTGTTCATACAAGAAAAGGTCCCTATAGAGGCAACAAACAAGTGCACACACATACACACACACACACTCAGGGAGAGTGAGCTCTGGGCTCAGTGGTTGAGTCGCTCTTATCAGTTCCATTCACTTCTGCTCCCTCTGCGCTGATCAGCACTTCCCTTAAACTCACAGATTTGTCAAATCCTGCGTATTTGTCGTGTTTAATGGGAGTTGCTGTGTTTTGTTCATTTAATTCCAGTATTTAAAGCAGGGGTTTTGTGTTTCGGATGCTTCTGCAACTGTTTTCCTTGATTATGCTGCGTTCAGTTCGCCGCTTCCCCCGTGCGTTCGACTGATGAATACAAATGACACCTATGGGCGAGCTGTCCAAAACGCCCCCCCATTGACTCTCTCAGGATTTTCTCGGGATTAGCAGGCAAAGCTAGTGCACTGTGGAGAGAGGTGTCCGTCTGTTGACATCAGCAGTTTGTTATCTTTCTCTCCTCCCCTGCCGGCGTCAAACACCGGGGGAAGGAGCCGACAAGAGCTGCAAACATCTGAGACGTAACTCTCCACATTAATAAATGATGCAAAGGTCAGAGGTGCAGAATGCCAATGAGGTTTGTTGCTCATTTATGTGTTTCAAAAGTGCATATATTTTTCATGACAGTGTCCTCAAACGCAGACCTGCATGTAAGAGCAGAAGGAAACTCTCTCTGAAAATCTCCTTCAAACAGCCTGTGATGTCGGGGCTTTGTTGACGGCGTGTTCTGATTGAGCAGCCGCGACCTTTCGCTGTGCCAGACTTATTGGAGATCTTTGATCCCAGCTGATCTCATACTTCTGAGTTGAGTTACCTTGTTGCTTTCAGCCGGAGGAAGTGCAGCACCGCTCCGACCGTCCATGCATCCGCATAGAAAGGTCAAGCACGCTCCAAAAGACGAAGCCATCGACGGGGCCTCCAGCTGCTATCGTAACTCCAGCAGAGATGATGTACCCACAAAAATTGGATTTCGCATTCGAGTGGAGCGAACGATAGCAGCGCCCTCGCCCACATGCTTGATTGTCACATCAACAAAATGTGAAATGGTTACATCAATACATTGCGTTGCACAGTTGAAAGATATAATTGGCTTTCCCTGGCTACAGTCGTGCATGGGGGCTCCTCTGTCTTTTTGATTGGGCTTTCTGTCAGAAGCCCACAGAACCTGAATAAATAGGTGCTTTAACACCGTGCGCGTCGGACCTGTGGCGTGATTGCGTCCATTTGTTTTTCTCCTCACTGCTGCCTCAGCGATTGTGCGGCACTTGTACGAACGACGGATGAGTACAAGCTTTACAGTCATCAGTGCATCTCCAATGTTTTCTTAGCCCCAGCTGAGGCAGCCCTGTGGGACTCCGGTGCCACTGCTGAGTGAGAGAGCACTCACCGATTTGCTGATTATCATTATCAAGAATTAATAGCGTCTCATTTTCTTTCATTAGGGGCTCCTCAGCTGCGTTTTGCTGCCTTGGCAGCGTGTCACCGTTTGATCAAAACAGCATGTAGAATATCACCCTCTACGCTAATTGGTGAAGATGAGGCATGCTGGCAGTGGGTAGGGACTGCTGGGTAATTGCTGGCTTCGGCTGGATCCAGCTGTAACGTCAGTAGTCAAAGCTCCGAGGAGCACCACCACCCCCCTCCTCAGAAAAAAAAGCCCACAAAAAAAAGTGACACAGATCTCAGCACAAACTTAAAAGGGATTGATGATGTAGATACAGTGAATGCGCAGAAGATAAATATGATCGTGCAGCAAATCCACGAGGATGTTTCCAGCTCGGTGCGCGGTCTACAGAGATAACAGTTTACAGCTCATTGTACCGTAGAGGAGCAAGTTGCTGTGTAGGTGTTTGGCTTCTATTAATAGAAACCACATGTAATCAGGAATGTAGGTGGTAAACCATGCGTAGCGTTGACTAGATTTCAGACCCATCTGTTCACTGGTACAAGTAACAGGGTGATTCACAGGCCTGGGTTCAGCTTTTTGATTGATTGATTGATTGATTGACGGTGGAATTTATTTTTTATACATAAACTGGTGTGCAGTCTGGTTATATGTTATACTCCCATCATGATTCTTGCTATTGTTGGTTTGTGCCCTCATGGTTAAATGCATTAATTGGAAGTCGCTTTGGATAAAAGCGTCAGCTAAGTGATATGTGATGTAATGAGTTTCTGGTCCTGACAGTAAAAAAGCTGTTTAAGGAGCTGGCCGAGGTTATGAGTAGGATATGAGGGGTCGGAGCTTCTTCTTCGCATCTTTCACCAGGTTGTGAATCTTTTTGAGTTTATAGATGGACGATGCATTTCCAAAAATGAAGCCAGAACATCCCCCGTGCAAACGCTGCCATCTTGCGCCAAAGGTTTTATAGCCAGAGTATGAGCAGTGGCGATCAGGGGAATGGAGTTGTTGTATTGAAGTCCAAATGATATGTTCGCTTGAATCATCTCCAGTCAGTCTCAATTAGCATTTTTTTCCTGGAAAATAAAGTTTGAACAAATTTGACGGGACACAGAATTTGTTCAAATTCCCTGCATGCACAAAGCCACCGCCATGAAAACAGGCTCACCCTTTACTTTGCTGCCACACATCACTTCTCAGATGGTGACAGCTTTGCTCCATTCTCGTGGCAAAACGACGTGACATGATTGGCTTTCTTTGGCTCGAGAGGGGATGCAATAGGTCGAGCTGATGGTGAGCGCCCTCTGCTGGAGCATGAGGCAAACTATGTTAGACAGTCTGATGTGATTCTAGACTCATTAGATTAGATTTAACTTTCTTTACGTTACACCTTGTTTTCATTGCATTGAATAACAAAACAAAAAAGCACTTGAACAAACATCAGTGTGATGTGTAAAATTACACAAATCGACTTTGAGAAAAACTGATTTGACGTGTACCATCGCTATATACTGAATTCCTGGTTTTGCTGCTGGAGCTATCCTCAGTTAAACTTTATGTGTTTTTTAAATTTTTTAAAAAGTGTCGACAAGAGATTAATACTTCAGGTTTTATCATCAGGCCCCACGCAGTCGTATCACAGTTATCAACTTTAAGTGTCCATCTGTCCCTGCCTTGACCTTTAACTGACCACTAATGATGATCAGGATGTTTCCCAAGCTGCTCCATTAAAAGTGATAAAAAAATGGAAATCCCTGAAATGTAGACTCTTGTTTTTCAGTACCCGCGCTGCTTCATAATGCTTTTACACATTAAGAGGTAAAAGTGACTTAAACTGATAAATGGGATCCAGCACAGTGTGGTACTCCTGCACAGCCTCTTTCTGATCAATACTTCTGTTTCTTAAAAAGTCAGAGAAGCTTCTCAGAGCTTGACATCTTGATCAGTCCGGTCTGGCGTGGTTGCGATAGTCAGCTGTGACCAGCATGATGAAATGACGGATTGACAAAACGCCAGCCGCCGTTGGCTCCATGAATGGCCGAGCTGTAGGAGGCCTGACTTGACCGGGGTAATATATGCATTAACACTCTTGCAAGGAAATCACAGGATCCACCGGTGTTGGGAACTGTGGGTTGCCATAGAAATTGCAAGTGCTGAAGTTTCCCTTAGCAACAGTGGATTGGAAATAACGTGTCCACTAGGAGATTGGTTTTAGACTGTTTAAGTTTTTAAGGAGAGGATCTTGTCTGCCCACCCTCACACGAGCTGCAGTGGTGTTTGTGTGGCATCTTCCTACATTGCGGGAAGTTGTAGTAAAGTCTTGTGTGACTGAGACTCTGCCTCTGTGTAAGCACCTCTCATAACGCTCTCGTCCCTCAGCTGTGTCGCTGGTTAAATTGGAATCGCTGACATTTCTTGGCCAGTGAAGTGGGTCATTTGTACTCGCTGCAAAGTCACAGCATCCATTTGTGAGACATCTGCCACCGCTCGCAGATGTGACCTGAACTGTTTGAACCACGGGAGCAGTCACTTAAACGGTGGATTAAGCCGTGAAGCAGCGATAAAGCTGCTGAGGACGTTCCACACATTCATGCGCCTCCATGCAGGGGTGTCGGAAATGGGAAGGATTTTGAAACTCAGTCCTCAAACTAGGGCAGTAAAGCAATATCAATAATTATCACAATATTATTTTCATCAATATAACAAGAGTCCAAACTATATCGATATATTGCTTATGGATTGTGCATAAAATGTGTTTGTTATTCTCTTCTCATAAACATTTTTCGTGATAATTCAATTCTGTTATCAATATTGACTGATATACTTTTAATCTTGAGATATTTTTTGGCCCAACCCTTCCTCTTACAGGTTTTCGTGGGTGTGTAAAATTTAAAGCCACTGAAATGTCATATAATTAGGCCAGTTACCATACTTGACGAAGATTTGGTGAAGTCATTATCTGATATGAAAGTGATTTGAATCATCACATGTGAAAAGGTGTAACAAGACAATATCTGTAAAAAGATTTTAAACCATTAGTTTATTATATTCTTTTTATTGGTTTATGTAATCCTCGACAGATTTCCACAAAACCTGGTGGAAGGATGCATGTGCGTCAAGTGTGTGGATCCGGATCAGGGGGTGTTTCCAGTTTTACATTTTCCTTGATTTCCTCGGGAATCATTCATGGATGTTGATGAAAAAAATCAGGCACATTAAGGGAGCTGATATCTGAGTGTGTAAAATTTGTTGCAGCTTGATTGTAAGGTGACTGTTGAGCCTCGGTGGAGATATGCGCTCGACTGAGTGCTATTCGAGTTTTGTTATTGAAAATAATCGTGAGTAGAATCTCTCTGCCTTTGTAAAATGCTTGTGTTAAATTCCTGGACAGCCTGAAGGACGTGAATCTATTTCTGGCTCCAGCTTTTCGTCCAGCTGATGCACCAAAGAGCTAGATTCAGGGTTTTGTGGTTTTGTAATCACACAAACATGTGAACTGCAGGCTCCTCGTGAGAGAGATTGATTTATTACAACAATGACAGAAAACAACAGGCTGTGATTCTGTGTCCTGTCTGTCGATGAAAACTTTGGTCTTCAGGTGATTTTTGTGCCGCAGTAGATGAGAGGCTGTCGTGAAAACGTGATGGTTCCTGCCGTCAGTGTGAATAAAGCATGTGGAGCGTGGATTCTGACCTGAGTAATAAAATGCATTGCACTCGTCTCTGAGGTGTGTCAGTTATGGATGTGTGTGTTTCCTGCAATTTAAGTATTCTATAGCGGCCCTGTGGAATGTATTCAAAACTTGTCTGTATGAGCGGGCGCTGTGCTTTATTCATTACCTCCACAATGGAGGTTGAGTTTTACATCTGTGTTTGATTGTTTGATGCATATGACCAAAGGAAGAACCCATCAAATCAATGGTGCAGATCCGTACCAGGATGCAGATCTTTAACATTTTATGGGGCGTTTGACGTTTTCAACAATTTCTCAGGGAATAATTCATGGATCTTGATGAAAAAAAAAAATCTGTCACTTTCCTGGGAACTGATATCTGTGAGTGAGGACTGGGCCTTGGAGGAGGTGTGCGCTCTACTGGGTTCCGCTCTAGTTTGTTTGTTATTTTGCAGGATTACGTAAAAACTACTCAACCCATTTCCATGACATTTTGTGCAGGGGTGGGTTATGAGCCAAGGAAGAACCCATTAAAGTTTGGGGCAGATCCAGGAATTTATTTTCACTTTCTTTAACATTTTGTTGATATCTCAAGGAATAATTAATGGATGAAAATAATCAGGCATGTTTAGGGGACTCATATTACATCCAGATCCAAATAAAGATCTGGACCTAGTGAATTTAAATGTGGTTTCATGCGGGAACTGTTGGGCCTTGGCAGAAGTTGATGCAGTGAAAGCGGGAGAGAGCCTCACTGTGAATTCATCACAACAACAGCTGAGCACAACAGTTCAGAGCTCATCCAGCCCCGCAGACCTGTGATGGGGAGTTTCACGCTGTCAGCTCACGGTCACAATTGGCTGGACAACAACAACCCCACTCGCCCCGGCCTTGGACAACCACGCTTGACAGACACCATCCTCTCTGATCTCACATCAGAGCTTGCGTGCAGCAGCAGAAGCGGCTGGAAGACACTTAGTTTGAGTGAAAAACACTCCCTGGCATCTCATAATTCACCTCTCTTCCATAATGTGAGATTTCCGAGCTGAGGACTGTCGTGCATTGAAGTCGCGGGCTGACTTGATGTGGCAGCCCCTCACCATTAGTTTCACATCTAGAAGTGCAGGTCTGCATAGCCTCTTTAGTGCGCGTGACATGTGAAATATTTTCCCGTGAAAGACTGATGGGCAGCAGCACTATAAAGATCTCAGCCTGAGGGGAGCGGCAAACAGATCGGCGGCAGGAAGCTGCCACTCACTGCGGCTTTCTTTGTGAGCACAGGGATCCAGTTTGACAAAATGTCAACATGTAATTAACGTTGAAAAACAAAGCAGTGACGTTAGAGAAATGAAGTACATAAAAAAACGAGCAGAAATGTCAAGCACCTCGTGTTCCAGTCATCTAATTTACATTAATCCCTATGATTAGCTCATAAGCAGTTAGATTTAGCTGCTGTTTGCCTTTTTATTGACTTAACACAGAAATAAAAAGCTGCTGTTTACAAAATGTTCCTTCTTCTGGGGCCTTTTATTCCCGCAAGTGATTTCAAACTTGTAATCGATGAATCTTGACGGACGATTCCTCTTTTTCCTGCAGCGGACCAACACAGAAGAGGCTCCATGATTTGGTATCTCTCTTTAATAAATGTAGTCACCTAAATGACCTTGTCTCTTGTGCACGCGGGTTGATGGATCACTCTGCTACAGGTTCAATGCTGCGACCAGATATCTCAGGACAAAGCAAAAAATTGAAAATTCAAATTTTACCAACGGAAACGATTATTCAGACTTTTTAGTGCCGAGTGTGTCACAGGTTGAAATCCTTGTCTTAGTCCATTTAATTACCAGGCATGAGTGTTTCAGGTGGTTTCATAATGTGCTTTCACCTTCTGTACTTTTTTAGAAGCACCACTTTTCCAAAATGGTGAACACAGCCGTGCCTCAGCTCGGAGTCATCCTTAGCAATAATAATCTTTTCCAATGTGTGATTGTGTCTGTTCTTGTCAGCCTGTGGACATAAAGCCTCCTGTGTGTGTGTGTGTCTCTTTGATTTTTTCCCCCCCAGATCACCCAGGAGCAGTTCATCCTCGCTTCCCAGTCCCTGCACCTCCAGCGACCGGGCTGCGATGCCGTCTACCCGGTGGGCCTGTACGGCTGGAGGAAGAGATGCCTCTACTTCTTCCTGCTGCTGCTCCTGGTCACCATGATCGTTAACCTGGCGCTCACCGTCTGGATCATAAAAGTCATGAATTTCTCAGTGGTGAGTGGACGAAATGGACTCAGCCTCGTCTGAAATGAGGCTGAGTCAGTTGGGAAGGTGCAGTTACGAGCCAGGGATATAACTGTTGGGATTATTAACTTAATAGTGTGCAACACATTAAAGGGACCCATTGTGCTCATTTTCCAACATTATATCGCCATTACGGGACTCCTCTAGAGTAGCTCTGCATGATTCCAAGCCCAAAAAAGTTCTTATTCATCTCAAACAGCCTGTTCCGCACAGGCACACCGGCAATATTAGCCCAGGCCTCCTCTAAAGCAGACCATCTTCCAATTGGCGGAACATCTGGAAACCTTTCACGGGGTAGCACACACAGCGATTGTTACCACCCTCTCATCCTCTTACTGACATTGGGACAGAGGCAGGGGACATCCTGCCCTAATATGGACATCTAACATTTTAATATCGTATCGACATATGATAGTAATAAAGAAAGCATAAGTTTAATCTGAGTAAATGTGGAACAACAATCTCTGACAACTAGTTCACTGAATATTTACCAGTTAATCTCCAAGTCATGTTTCAGTTCACTGGTTCTAAAATCTGAAAATATTCAGTGCAAAGCAAAAGTTAAATTCTATGTATTTAAAGAAAAAAAAAGAGAAACGATCTGACATGAGTCTTTTTTCTTTCTTTCTATCTTTGTTTCTTTTCTTTCCAACCTTAATACAAAGCCTGAGTTTATTCTCGCAGGCCTGTTGAAATGTGTCGGGAGGATTCCTCGTGTTGTGCGCTTTGTCTCATCTGGATTTGATGAAGAATTAGAAAGGACTTGGCAGCGGCGCCGGCTGACACACAACGTGTTAATCTCCGGACTAGAACCAAACAGACAGCTGCTGCGAGCTCCTGTGACATTTTCGGGGAGGATGCACACAATTTACCATTTTGTCAACAAACTCCCAGTGGCAGCATCCTCCCTCTGTGACGGATGCATCCCCCCGACTGTTGCTATCACTCCTCCGCCGCTTCGCCTCCCATCAATCTGTGTCACGAGTAAAAGACCTTATCAGTGCCGTTGGTGTCGCTCTAGAAAATGTACCTCGTTGTTCAACCCCCATCTGTCAGGACTCGGCGAGCTCAATGAGGAAGCACGAGCCCAACTAGACCCCTGTTTATTGGTTTTCTATTCAGTTTTTATCAGCTGTACTGTACGTTGAGGACTGACACACACACACACACACACACACACACACACTCACACACACACACACACTCACACACACACACACACACTCACTCACACACACACACACACACACACACACACACACACACACACACACACTCACACACACACTCACTCACACACACAAACCTGTATCTCTTCTGCCAAGGGAACATCCAAATTTACCATCTCACCATTTCAGGCAGGACAGTTAAACGATCACTCACAATCCTGATGATATCAACAGCCTGACTGGATTATTGGAATTCAAAAGATTTTCTCGAAACTGAAATTCTATCAATTCAGAGCAAATGCGTTTAAAAAGTTCTTTCAAAAAATAATAGAATATTCTGAATTTGAGGCTTTAAAAAGACTCAAATGTCAAAATGATTCTAACTAGATCTTAAACATGTTAAATATGACTCTGATATTCCCTGATACGTGTCGTACTTGACATAGGTCTTGAATTTTTGAGTCATTGTGTTTATAAAAAGTCTTAAATTGAACTTGTTGAAACCCCATATTAAGGCACATGATTCAATATCCACATAATAAATGGATTTATATAGTTTCCTTTACCTCTTTGACACCAAAATTATCAGGTATAAGCAGGTTTTGTAAATCATCCTGTATCTGTTCATTTCTTTCCTTCACTGTTGAGGGTCTCAGGCCGCCACCGAACCCTCCTGCTCTTCCCACCCACACGTCTGACCGACGCGTGTGGCCGACTCTTCCCACCCACATCACCTCCACTTTGTCGAACTCGTCTAGCCACTGACATACAAAGACCTCCGCTCCTCCCTGCCCACCTTGCTTTGCCCGCTCCTCTCCGTCCTCCCGTCACGTCCCCGGTTCAGTCCCGGCTCTCAAACACGTACGGCAGAGCTCACCCGCTGCCCTCCCACTCTGTAATTCACTGTCTCCGTCCATTTGCACTGCTCGTACTTGTGAACTCTTGAAAAAACGTCCCTCTGTGCCCTTCTGTTCACGCAACGCTGCCCTCAAACTGCACTTTGGCGAGAAACAAACTAATCTAGAGTCCAACAAAACCAGGTCCTGGATACAAATAAAAATAAGTTGCAGAATCACTCTTTATATCCCCATGACATTATGCATTCTATATTTTGAGGGTTCAATATACTGCTCGCCAGTGGGCCATTATTATTCTTTACAGTTACAGTTGTGATGACTTTTATCCATTGGACTTTATAGTTATATACTATAAGTGTCCATTATATGGCATCTTCAATGGTTCACCAGTTATGACGACTAGCAGCTCCTCACATTGTGACCTGAAAAGCAAAGGCCTGAAAAGTTTGCATGTTTTGGCTCATTTATTAAAAATGACAGACAACTTTTCCATTCATGTCCATATGATATAAAAATTAAGACGCTGACTCTCATAGCGAGCATTACATCTGCATAAAGTGAGTTTCATTGTAATTATGAGATAAACCAAAGCAGAAAACTGCCCACAATGAAAATTTAATCAAAGTCAACACAGACTCGATGCCCAAAATGATGGATACACAACTTTCAGGAGCCTGAAAACTGATTTTGTACACAAATGAAATACATCTACAAATCTAACCTGCTGCCTCTACTTGAGAAATAAGACGTACACCGCAGTAGATTACGGCTTGGGTTTCGTTTTTCTGTCCGAACACGTGCGGTATTGTAAGGCCAGGGATTACTGAACTGGAACTGAGTGAATGAACTTCCATTATCATGTTGTTGTGTTTAATTTCTCTGTAAATCACAGAGACAGAAAAACATTTCTACAACAACCACTACAACTCCCACCACCGGCTATAATAACAATAATCATTACAGTAATGTTCATATTAAGTTGACTCGTGTGAATTTACATGAGCGTACAACTTTCTTAAATTTCCATTAATATTTCCATGAATCTACTCAACATTCATCCACGGCCGCCACATTAGCCTGGCTCCCCTCGCTGCATGGTGCCTGTCACCCCGACACAGCTGAGTGGCATCGTCTCCTCCATGTCATGTCCTGCTTCCTCGCTGTCACTCACCCAGCAGCTCTAATGCAGCACAATGGGCGGCTGTGGCTGCAGAGCGAGTCGTCCACTAACGAGAAGGTCGGCTGTTTGATCCCGGTGTGCCCCAATCCATGTGCCAAAGTTTCCTTGGGCAAGAGGCTGAACACTAAATTGCCCCTGACGACCGTGTGTGAGTGACATGTGATAGATAAAGTGCTCTCTCTCATCAAAACGTGATATAAATAAAGAAGATTCACAGCTGCGGAAGGATTCCTTTTTTTTTTTCATCCTTCGGGGAGGTTGACTGACGTTTGTGTTTGTGTTTCAGGATGGAATGGGAAACCTCCATTTAAACCAGGAAGGGATTCGCCTGGAGGGGATCTCCGAGTTCCTCCTGCCTCTCTATGTGAACGAGATCCAGTCCAGAAAGGTAGGTTTCTCTTCTCACCATCTTCCAGTTGCTCGTTGATTGATATTCTGTCGCAGTAGCAATGAATGAAAAGTAGAAACAACCATGAGAAATTCTCCCACAGATGAAGAGCTCCCCAAAGCTGCAGGCAAGCCGATACTGAGCCTTCACATTTGCGATCAATTCATTAAAGACAAGGCCAACTTCCCTCTGCCTTGATGATTCTTTGATGCTGCACCCTATATTTGTGCCTGGATAGAAGAGATTCAACTCTGTCCACATCTCTCCTCCTCATCCTCCTCATTTCCTGTCACCCCTCAACAGCGCACCGTCAGGGCCTCCAATCGACAGGAAATGGGTAATAGGCTGCCTCTCGGCTCCTCTCAGGCCACATACAACCCTACAGGAGATTACAGACGATTACAGAGGGGTACAGAGTCCCCCCGCTGGATTTCCAATCAAGCCCACGCGATAAATTCCCCTCTTCTACTTCCTCCCCTTTCTCCTCTTTGATGTTTAGTTGATTAACCAACACAGCTCCATCACAAAGTTGATCCAGACGTCCTTCTCCCACACGAATCGCAGACGCTCAGTTGGCTCATCCCCTTTTTCAGTGATAAGGCACGATGCAGAGAGACTGGACCGGGACTCCATGTAAATTTGTTTTTTGAGCAAAGTCGATGGAGGAAGGGGCTCGATCGTGGGCCACTCTCGCACTTTCATGTTGTAGTCCAGCTAAACGTTGATTTGAATACAACACCCGGGCACTTTGGCATTAGCAGACACCTCAAGGCCGAAGCAGACACACCAGCCAAACACTGGACAAAGCCAATATCTCATCCCCCGGTGCAATACCACCTTGCAGACATTTTTACTGTCTTGTTTTACAGACAGGCTGTGCAGTGGCACCCTTATCTACCGGCACCAGAGATATTTGCAGGACAAAAATCTCTGTGGGTCACTCGATATTTCTCACCTGAGGAAATATGTCAAGCACCGAGGGAGCGGGGATTATGGTTATCCAATGAGTTTACACCACAGTGCACAGTGCTGTTCTTCACTCCGATAGCCACTGTTGATCAATAAGCCATTACCGCAAACAGCAGTGAAAACTGTAATACACCAGAGACATCTAAAAGTTTAATATAGTATGTTTTCTTTTTTTTTTTTTTGGTAGCATTCAAAGTCCGAGCTGCCAATCGGCCTAGTAGCTGAACTCAAAGGAGCTTTCGTTTTATTTCTCGCGGCTCAACCAGTGCTTTGAATCTTCATCAATGGCTGAAGCCATAATCTGTGAATACCAAGTGGAAACAGCTCCCGCAGAGTTTTCTTTTTTTTTTTTTGGCAGTAAAACTGGTCTGGCAGCAAATAAGGAGCCGAGTAGCGCCTGAAATCAGCGCTTCCAGTAGCATGTTGTGAAACGAGAGCTGGTAACGTTTCATATGTGGTTTAAGATGGAGCCAGAAAACACATCAAATGTATTCTGTTTGCATGTCAAGATTAAAAAGGAAGTTTCTCCAGTGAAACTTTTATCTGAATCAGAATATCTGCTTTCCGATGTATTTGAAATTTTCCGTCTCTATGTTGAAAGACAACTGTGTTACTGCATGCATGTGGCCTTACTTCAGTATTATCAGTTCAGTTCCTTATATATTTCATCCTTGTTTATCGCCGCTCTGTCCATTGCACCAAAATAAATAAGAAAGCAGAGACGCTGTTAATCGTGAACGCAAAGTGTGAGCTCAAAATCTGTATGGTGCGATAATAAACATGTTAATGAACTCACATAAATATCTGTAAAAACAAAAACACAGAAAGTGATTAAGCACGTAAGATCATTTTATTTTTCAAACATATACTTAGCTTATCTTGTTGTTTAATATGTGTAAAGAATTTAGGACATTCAATGTAATACAGTATAATCATATTATGGTCAGGTTGGTTATTATTTGACATTTTTCTACAGGAGAGATCAGGATTTAAAACCTCCTTTACATTCTGTTCCAGCACGAAACAGCCGAGATTCAAGGTGGTGACCAAAACTGAGCGTTAAGCAACAGAAGAACAGAATCTACACTAGAATGTTCTCCCATGAAACATTTACATTCACTAGATCCAGATTTTCATTTGGGTCTGCACCTAATTGCACTCAATCATACATATCCTGAGATATGATCATAAATATTGTTTTGATGTTTCAGCTTTAGGTCTCTGTTCCTCTAGGATGCAGAGGTATATAAAAGAATTGCATTTTTAAACTATTCACATTATAATTTCATGGCATCATTGTGACTATTTCATAATTTTATGATCAGTCCAAGCTTTATATTTTCTCTGGCAGTGTGCTGCAGCCTCCAGTTAAACCAGATCTGTCTGTCACAGTTGACAGGCAGATAGATGAAATCATCTATATATTATTTTTTCATGCCCACGGGGCTTAAACTATATACATTTCTATCCATCCATCCATCCTCCTGTCAGCTCCTGCAGACAGCTCAGCACAGCAACAATTGAGTTTTTAAGCCAAAAAGAAGTTCCATTTGAGAAGCATGAAAAAGATATCCAGGACGACCTCAATGTCAAATGTTAACACATAAAAATTTCAAGCGTATTATTGCCACACAACAGCTCCAATTATACGTGTGAAAGCCGAAGTGCATCTATAATTTGCAGGAATCAGCGGAAATTTCACCCATCTGAAAAAGCCACAGAGTGACTGTAATTTCAGGCTTTTTCAGTGAGTCACACTTGAAACTTCACCTTCGCACGGAACATGGCATCCATAATTGTATGAGATTTGTCTATTGAAATGTTGAACAAACCCTTTCACTCTCAGACACTTCAAATTTTTCATTTTCTATTTCTGTCAGATGTAAAGTCCTTTGCAGCTTTCAAATTTTCTCATTTTTATTGACCTATAGTTTTATCCCAGTAGTTTTGAATCTTTTTGAATTAAGAATATGTTCCTGCAGACTTTTCTTCATCCATAAAAGTCATATTCCATCGTACTGATCGAATGCATTGGTTAGATTCCTATTAGATATCCCAAAACTTAAAGACACCAGAGGTCAAAACATAGATCTGATGAGCAGCAGTGACATTTTTCAGAGCGGTCAGTCCGTTCAAAGCGCTGCTGGAAATCCATGTATTCCACAGGATTTAAACTACAACCTGTTGAGATGTGAGCATCTTTATTTATGTTCAGAACTACAGGAGCTTATTTCGCTGATTGTTTCCTGCTGTTTGCTCGAACGTGTGCGGGGGAAAGAAAAGAAAATAGCTGCTCGGGTTTTTTTGCAGACATGGCCTTTGATTTGCTGACACGTGGGGATTCAAATAGTAGGTGGACATACAGTGTAGGATTTCTGCACACGTATAGATTATGACGTATAGATTATTTTTTGTACTTATCATATTGCTGATGTATGGTCAAAAAAAGTAAATATCAGTGACTTTGTATTGGATTTTTTGTTTTTATAATGTATTAAAACAATGTGTTATTTGCTTGTTTTTATTGGGTCTACTGCTTTAATCATGGTTTTGTTGTGTAGTTAGTTTTGAAAGTATAATGCACTTGAATTATCCATAAATATTTGCAAATATATAAGAGAGGTGATTTTAATTTATTTCAGGCCGCCTCGTTAAGACTGGCTCAGGATAACAGATTATTGTTTTAGATTAGGAATTAGTTTGTGCAGCAAACTCTGGCTCACTTGCAATATTTTGTCTGTTGACAAATGATCAATGAATAAACAAGAGCATTTGGGTTATTCTGCGTCACTCATCACACTGTTGTTTTGCGCTTTAACAGATCTCAATGAAAAAGTTTCACACATGAGAAACCTACGGAACCAAAATCATTTATGGGTTAAAGAGGTTTGAACTTTTTAAGGGGGGCTCTGGCTTTGACTGGTCACATCTCCTTTCCCCAGAGACACTTTTCTCACATCGTTTTTAAGCTCGGTTGCAGCTCCATCTTTATCCAACAGTTTGCTCTCCTCAATATAAAAAATAACGGCACCATGAGTTATTATATTTGTTAAAGCTAGAGTTGGAAATGCTGGAAAAGCTTGTAAGAGCAGGCTACAATTTGAGAAAATTGCACCCGATATATTCCACCCTCGACCATTAGCAGTCTCTTTAAAGCTACACTTTTGCATGAATTGCCTCCATCTTCTGGCTACACGTCTCTCTGGCTTGTGAAGACGGGCAGCGTACGCGCAGGTGGGCAGGCCTGTTAGTGACGGGCAGGCACACCAGCTCATCATTTCATCAGGTCCCGATGAAATGATTGGTTTTGTTTATTAAGCTGCTGTCAGACAAACTAACATTTACTGAAGTCTGGACATTCGAGCCTCTGAGTTTGTGTCTTGGGACGTCCTCAGCAGGATTCACTGCAAACAAGTGGGTGTGTTGATGATGTTTCTAAAACATGACAGATGCCAAAATTAAAAGAACAAAACAAAAAGAATTCAAGAAAAAGCGGTGCCATATCCGTAGAGACACTGACAGAGATGTTGAGACAGCTTTTGATGATAAGGGCCGACGCTGGCGCCGATTCTCCAGAGACCATGTCTGAAATTGGCTTTACAGTCCTTTTGTACGTGAAGACGATTTAAACCGATAAGATAAAAAGTGTTTCAGGGACAACCAACCCTACCTTTAAAGTTGAATTGCAAAAAAAACTATATATTTTAAAATCACCATCATGTCGTCATGTGATTTGGCTCAAAAGTCTGATTTGAATTTCAAATAAACTCATAAAAACCTGCTAAAATTAACATCATGTGCATTGACGCTGTTCTGTTACCGTCTGCGTCAGTCTGACAACAGTGTGGCACGAGGCAGCACGGTGCCCAGATACAGTTCATCAAATCTCTGCCGTTCAGACTGTTGGCTCGCGTTATTGTCTCCTGGGACCCTGACTGATCTATAAATAGCATCGGATGCAGGTGTATTTTTTACTGGAGAGTGAAACTTCTCCCTCACTAATTCTCAATGTATAAAACAGAAGTGTAAGCACCATCACTGGATTGAAGTCTGCAGATGAGGAGCAAAGCCTTCCACTTATTTCTCTAAAATGATGGCGTCTTTGGAGCAAACTGCGGCGGCATCTTCAATCTGAGTTTGCACAAAGGAATTTAATTTGGCCACAGCATTAGTACACGGAAAAACAAGGGGCCTTTTAATATGAGAAATATTAAATATGCATGCAAACATCTTCCAAAACCGTCTGTTCCCTGCTTGCAAAGAGTCTGCCTGCGAGGTTAGAAATTTGAAAGCGGAAATGAAGACATAATAAGCGTACCTTTCCTACTTATTTTTTTTCATTATATTTACTTGTTCAGCTCAGAATGCAAATTAGCTTCTGGCACAACAGGCAAATATAATTAAAATTGAGATATATTTATGCAAATATTTGGTTGGGATTACAGTTAAACCCGGAGCAATGTTCTTGATCCGTGCTTTAAATGTCTCTTTTGGTCTTTATAAACACACAGTCACAGAAAGACAGGAGGTCTCTTTGTTTTTCAACTGTTTCATGGCAGCCGTGCATCGTGCTTTTACTTTGAGCTGTGATGTTAGTCATTCTGTGCTGGGCGGCATCCTTTGCCTTACAAGCAGCCGTGGTAATTTCTCAGTCTGATGGGGCCCTGTGCATGCACAACAACAAGCTCCATTTATGTGCATTCACTCTGGTCCGCACTTGACCTTCCTCAACGGGCGCAGTGACTAAAAAGCCTTTTATGTAACCCTGCAGAAGTGTTTGGGAGAGCAGCCACGTCTCCCTTACGGCCCCTCGGGTAAAAGTTTAAGACCTATAAACTCTGTAAAGGGATACTTCAACTGGAGAACTCGCATTTCTTCATGATGCCCTGCCTCCTGGAGAACTTCTCAATTCATGATGCACATTTATATCGACAGAGCAAGCAGGGAATGAAAATGCAACGAATGACCTCTGCAAAGTTACACTGGACAAACATGAGATGATCCGCAACAATGTGATGCTACAGTTAATCCAAACCATTAGGCTCCATCACAGCAAAATTAGATCAATGTGAAACTATACATGTTACAAAAATAAACACATCACAAAACTGATTATTTCGTATACATATATACATAAATATGTAAAATGTCAAAATAAATGGGAATTCATTGAATTTGCTCGTGGAGCCTTTGGTGTAAAGTGCAGCTTCAGTGACAAATGTAAACTGTCCTGACAGTGCTGACCTTTCTGGAAAAACAAACTGGAGAGTACAAAATGGAGGACGCCGTCTCCACAAAACAGATGCAGCTCAGTTGGCAGTTAGTCGTGAGACACAAGTGTGTGGTACAGGATTTACTCTTTCATTAACTGTTAAATGCAGCACGAATCAACATTTCTGTTTCAAGAATAAGTCAAATAACGAAGCATCACACACCAGGCATCAACTAGCTTGTGAACATAAGGGAGCATGGTGGAGCTAAAGAGAGATTTCCCAGGAGGGGGTGGAGACCCAAACTAAGTTCTCCCACAATGTGGAAAATTTGTCTTGGGCTCTTCACCCATGCTGCAGCCATAAATATACACATATACACTAAAACAAATCCACATTATGCAACAAATATCAGCCCAAATACCTGTGTTAATACATAACATGGTACCATATTGTGCATAACTGTCCATATTGCAAATACACGCAAATTCACATGCAAGTAGTCACCATATAACAGTTTTTAGCGACACATCAACATGCATCATTATTGCACACTTGAGTCAATTGTTCTGATTTACCAACTGTGATTTGGGTCTCAGTTAAAAGTTCAGTTAAAAATCAACAAACAGAACAATATCTGTACTGGTGCTGTCGGAAACATTTATTGAAGAGTTAAGGTCAAAATTACAATAACAATATCTAATACAACAAATAGTACAAGGGTATGTGACAAGTAAACAAAGGAAAACTACAAACAAGATGGCGACTGGGACCGCCTGGCTGCTGTGTTTCTTAGTCAAGGCTGGTTGGTGTCTGGTTAAAAGACAGATGCAATATTACTCATTATACAAGGAATCTACTGACATGAACTTAACCCAACTACGAACAGACAGCAATAAAGTCAATAAAAGTTAAACTGTCCTGTGCTCGGTCGTGTTGCACTCTACGAGGTTGCATTACCAATTCCAGGGAGGGAGAGGAAGATGCTTTGTAAAGTTTTGCTTTTTAAGTCCAGCCAGGCTCGACGCCAACTCTGCTTTGTGGCTCCTGTCGCCTGCAAAATCGCCCGGCAAGACTTTGTGTCATAGCCGCTGGTGGTAAATTAAACCTGTTAACTTGAGGTTCACCCGCAGGCGGAGCAGAGTTGTGGCGGAGTGCTCTGAGCAGGCCTGCAGGGAGGTCAGCAGTTCCGCTAGTGAAGAGCATGGGCAGAGAGAGAGAGTTGTTTCTGTCTCCATCACCAGGAGAATCAGAGAGGGTGAGGACAGAGAGAGCGGGGGTTTATTGGGGACATCTAACTATCTGGTGGTTGGGTACAAGGGCAGAGCTCACAACCTGGGCTGACAAAACATTAATATAAATCTAAACAGTTGGGAAACACAAGCCAAGTATCGGAGGTAGATGATTTGTTTACGTGTTCTTATACTTTAAAATGAGCTTGATGTTACAGCCTTAGCCGACGTTTGTCGTCTGGAAGAGCAGAAAACATCTAAATCATATTAAGGAAGATAAGGAAACTTTTAAAAACAGGAAAAATAAGTTGTGTTGGAAATCACACATACAAACAACATATTATTTGCGTATCTTGCTACTTAACGTAATTATAAAATTCTTGCGACAAACATTTCTTCTAACATCTTCAATTGATTCAAAGTAGGGAAACAACCAGAATCCATTGTGTGCACTGCCTTTATGAAACTGCAGGGTTTATACCAGGTCGCTGCTGATTGGCCAACACCTTTGACATGCCCACCAAGAAAGACAAAACGTACCTTGGAGCATGCTGCACACGGTTACGACCTCGAGCGTTAAAGCCTTGTTTGCATGCACACCATGACGTGCACACGAATGCGAAACAGCTATAAACTTGAAAAATGCAAAACTGGAGGGAAAAGCGACGCAGGTCTGGAGTTATAATGTCTGCAGAGAAGAATATAACACACCTACACCTGCTGTCACTGATGTTAAACACAGACACCACCTCTCATTAAACCCTTCCCACACTGCATTACTCATCTTTGGAGAATTTTGTTTTAATTAATTCCGTCTTAATGTAAATGTGGTGTAATTTAGAGGTTTATACCACATGGGAAGGTTTTTACAGCTCACTACGCTGGTACACTCAGATTCTGGTGTCATACACTATATTTAGATATAAAGTGAATTGAAATGATAAATGTATCACTCACCAAAATCTCTGAATGGAACAGCGTCCCTGTAAGGAAGTTCAATAGCAAGCAGTCAGATGATGATGATGATCAGGAATTAATATTGACTTTATATTAAAGATGGACGACATGGTGGTTTCCTAAAGTAAATCCAATTCATCTTGATCGCCACCTGGTGGCTGGCTACTGTATAGGTCATAAATTCCACCTGTAATATGTGACTAAAAAGTCATTTAATTCGATATTTGATGCTATAAAACAAGGTAAAACCTCATCAACATAATATAGATCACATTTTATAGAATATTGTGACATTACAGCTGCGAAACTATGGTTCTACCTTAAAAAAATATATCTCACCTGTATTATGATTAAGAAAAACAACCAAGACTGTGCTGCCTCCTAAAGGAGACAGAATTAAAGTTAAGATTGAAGTGAACATGACATATTTATCCTTTCCCTCTCTCCCTTCCTCTCCCCCAAAGGAAAGCTTGCTGGTGTTCCGATCAGAAAAGAACGTGACGCTGAACGCCAGAGACGACCGAGGCCAGCTGACCGGCCAGCTCACAGTGGGTGAGTCCACTGCCTGGAGGAGGTTAACACTCTGGAGCAGAAGAGTTTTGTGACTCACTGTCATTTGGGACACAGGTTTATTTACTTAGTAATCCAGTCCTGGCTGTAAATGACCCAATCAATCCTATTTATTACCCACTTTAATCAGCTGTAGCACAATTATTCATCTTTAAATTCCCTGTAATCCTCCCTGTGCTGGTAAAATACACTGTGAGGATTTCACACTAACCTTTGATACACTTATTGAAAGGGCAATGGATTCTTCTTATTATCGTTAAGTTTAAGCTTCAGCCAAACCAAATTACTGGAGTCTTTTACATGATTTATGACCACTGGAGAGCAGATGACCTGCTTATTAACACCAACAGCCATCGATCTGAGCCAACATAAGTCGGGAGTTGATGCTGATTTGACGAGACTGATGATGTGACACGTTTCCGTCACGCTTGGCCTTCCTCCAAAAATGAGGAGCGCCTGCTTTTGAAGAAAGTGCATTTTATCTGGAATGAGATGGAACTCGGTCGAGAATAATTAACTTCCCGAGGCGCCACAGCCTCTGGATTAATGGTCGAGAGAGGAGGAGGAGGAGGAGGAGAGAGGAAAGTTTCTGCGAGCACATCTGGAAAAACAGAAAAAGTGAACAAGAATTAATATTCCTCCGCAGTAGAAGAGCTTACTGATTTGTCTCCATTTGGAGTAAAAGCATGGCTGATCCAGCTTTGTTGGGCACTTTTCATTTGCAAACACTTAAAAGTTTCTCACAGCACTAATAGTCTTTCTTTCCCAGACAGAGTTTCCTGAAACACAAACAGACTTTTTTTTAAACAACGCCATTTACAACTATTAACGTTAGAATTCCAGATTGATAAAACTCTGTAGGTGTAGCTCTGTCCTCTAATGTTGATGAATTATCAAACTAGAAAGTTTATATATTTTTGCGGAGCAGATATGGGTTTGTAGCTTTAATCGATGCCTGCAGCTTCACTCTGTAAAAATCTGTAAGCAGGACCTGAGGCTGTGGAGGCCCAGTGTCAGAGGCTGGAGGTGCGAAGTCGAGATGGAGGAAGACTGCTGTTCACTGCAGATGAAGAGGAGGTCATCATGACAACAGAAAAGTTCATCGTCACAGGTAACATGTGCCTCAATTTATCATCTTTTGACACATCAGATATATTTATTATTAGATCTTAAAAGCAAAGAAAGATCATTTGAATACCATTTTGATCAGTTCCAAAAAAAAATAAAAAATTGTTTCTTACCTCGCTTGTAAATTTCATGAATTCTAAAAGTACGTTGTATCGTCAGGCTCCGAAGGCGCCGTGTTTGGGCATTCAGTAGAAACTCCTCTGATCCAGGCGAGAGCATCCGAAGACCTGAGGTAAGTCCACGAGATTCATTAAAGCTTAATGTCACATGTTCATATCCTGTTCAATTAAACAAGGAGCTCTTTAAATAAAGATAGAAGGAGGAACCCTCATTGAGCAGCATCATTATTCTCAAGCAGCCTCTCGTAAACTAGAGCAGCCACTGGTCGCCTCGTTATCACACAAATTCAAAAACAAGATTTCACCATTATATTAATTTCACGGCCGAGGGGCGAGCTAATTTGTTGGTTATTCTCTATAGCAGCGAGGAATTGATTAAAGTGTGGAGAGAGTGTGGAGACAGTGGTTGGCACTTATTAGACTCGTACGCTCCCGTGCATGTGATCCCCAGCACGTGCACGCTCCCCCCGAGGCTGCGAGTGCGTCGTCGCTCCTTTAACGAGCTATAACGAGTGCGGTTTGTTGTCCACCTGACTGGTCCTGGGGGGAGGGCCGGGATCAAAGTTGGCAGAAAAAGCAGTGTTCTGGCAGCTAATTCCTCCAGAGTGAGAGGAATACTGATGAGGTTCACTTTCTCACACACACACACACACACACACACACACACACACACACACACACACCTCAGTGGTCACCATCTGCTATGTGTTCAAAATCTTAACGAGGAGCCGCCCAACAGTTGAGAAAAGGAAAATAGCAACATGACTTTTACTTGAGACAGGATTCAGATTTTTTATTCTGTTCAAATGAACAGATATTTCTCATCAAAAACAAATTTCATTCAAATAATGTCAATGTTTGATTCAATTTAAAAACATATCTCATGTTAATGTCTTTTTCCAAAAATCTCATATTTCTGCAGGACTGAAATGTTTTTCACACCAGCAGGAATAAAATTAGAACTGGACTGATTTATTGGTTGGTTAGGAGCCTTTCACATTTCCATATATTGTCATCAGCATTTATATTTGCTCTTATTCACTGATATAAACTTATTTTAGTAGAAAAGATGTGCATCTATTGTAATATCTTACATAAAATGAATTATGAACTACTTTATTCGTTCAAGTACTTTATATTTGTTTGTATTTCACGGCTAGAAACAGGTGATGACCCAAATGCAGAGGCCACGTGAGGACAGATCCAATAAACAATATTTAATCTGACTTACGGCTTTGAAACACGGGTAGAGGTGTCCAGACATCACACACGGGCTGAAAGTGAAAATCATAGCTGGGAATTAACTGATGAGGAAGAAACACCATGGGAACAAGTGGGAACACACAGGTGACACCAGACACAGGTGAAACTCATTGAGGGTGACGCAGGTCGTCACAGGAAGTGATGTGCTCTATTAACAGGAAGTTAATAAACTCAGCAGACAAATAACTGAGACACAAATAAAAAACATTGGTTTATTGGCGAATATATAAATATTTGAAGTTTTATTCACTCTAATATCACAAATCTTGTTATACTGATTATCTTTAATGTTTAAATGTGTATTGTGTACGCCCCTCTCTCTGTAACAGGTTGTAAGTTTGGTCGGAGTAAAACCTGTGATAACTCATTCCTCCTGCACTGCTTCTTTTTCATTAATCACATCGACACAGTAAATTATCAGCCTGTTGATTAATCGCTTGTGTGTAATTCTGATTTATCGCGTGATATGATGACATCATACCGTATAATTACAGCAACACTGTCATAAAAATTCTCTGACACGCACACATCTGTTTTTATCATAAATACTCTATTAACTCTTTGAATTTCCTGTTTCTCTTTTCCACTTTACGTTACCATGTTTTTATAACAGAATTTTTTGGTCTTATTTGTTTGTGTGACTCTGGGACTTTTCTTCCATATTCATGAGTTTCTCTCGCTACATCGCATCACTGTCTTGTGTTTCATTTCTCTTTTAAACCAGCAGCGATCAGAGAGACGCTCACCTGAGATCTTCTCCCCTGAGAAACACCTGCTCTCTCTCCCCGCTGACTTCCTGTGTGTACGCTCACACTCAACTTTGTCTTCATTTATCATCGTCACGCTGCTTCTGAATAATTGAATATACTGCGAATAATAATAAGTCCATTGGCATTCATTTACATATTTTAAGTTAACTCATGAACCTCGATACATGAGCTGGACTGAATTTGTATTTGCTTCACCCGTCTGGTTTAGTTTCAGTCTTTTAGGACGTGGCCTGGTGTACAGATTTATATTCCCACAGACAAGAACAACCCGAATGACTTACAGATAGAAAACCAGAGATCCTCTGCACAGCAGGGCAGATCGGTTAGTTTTATTTATTTCACATATGTATTCACAAATAATGAAAATATTTTAAATTCAGAGGATCTAAAAATCAAATCATTTTCAAACCAGGAGCATTACATACATCGTTCTTCTATTCACAAGAAAAACAAACAAAGAGAAGGGTTGTGTAAAGGTTGGTATTTTCATAGACACACTATTGGTACGATATTATTACTCCAAACCAAAATGAAATGATAAACTGAATTAAGGCAGAAATAATCTCACAAATAAAAAAAGAAGAGAATTGGTAGAAAGCAACAACAACCCTGCGCTCCACACAGCACAGCAGGAGAAATGTCCGCTACTAAGGATTATTATTATCTTAATTCATGAATTAAATATTTGGTCTGTGAAATGTTGATAGTGAATAATGTTCATCCTAATCTTTCAGAGCCCAGACATCTCTCTCCATATTTAGTTTCTAATGATGACTCCTGGGAATCGTTGTGTGATGTTTTATTATTACCAAGTGAGCATAGTAGTGAGTATTAGTGATAATATTTCAAAGTTTTAAAAAGTTTTTGGACATGTGAGAAACTGCCCCTGAGCTGAGGCCTCTGAAACAAGTGCAGAGGTGTTATAAAGAGAAAACGCTCCCCTCGTCAGAGACCTGTCCGTTTGTCTCGTCCAGCTTCATTACGCTCTGATCTGCACCTTCACCTCGCCGTCACCTCTGTGGTTCCCTCTCACTCTCAAAGCTTTGTGTGAAATCTGAGGACAGAAATTGACTCGCAGAAAATCTGGGTCTAGAGATGAAAATATTTATAACATAATCAGATCATTCTGCAGCTAAATTTAAGATGACGGTGCTCCGATTCCCGACGGGCGCGTCAGAAACTCATCAGTGACAGGCAGCAAAGCCGTGGGATGAGTGCTTTGATATTTTTACTGTCATACAGCCGTCGTCTTGTTTGTTCACATTCACTGGGACGTGTCTGTTCTCCCGACATCTATTGGTGATCAATACCAGCAAAAAGTCTCCAGGTCTCAGCTCTGTCAAAAACAGACTATTTGACATTTGTTGAGAGTCTGTAGTTAAAAGCCAAAGCAGGAGAGGCAGGATATGAAGCCTCGTTTGGTTCCCTACATTTTCAGACCCAGCATCTGAAAAAACATTTTCACAGCTTTGCATTTTATTTTCTCTGCAACTTCTCAGCGTCTTAAGCTCGGCTGCTCTTCAGCTTCGAGGTGCGTTTGCAGAGTTAGTCGGCCGAGCAGCTTTTCAGCAGCAGCACGTGTCCACGGCAGAGTGACAGGTTCATTAAGGAGATAAAGGCCGAGGAGAACAGCTCTTCTCGGTTCCACTTAGCTCCGCTCAGACTTTGTTCTAGCAGCACTTTGTTGGGATTAAGATGTAGTGCAGCAGGAGGGTGTGTTTTTTTCTAGTTATGACTGCAGTGGAGGGAAGTGGAGTTTCTTTGTTGCTCTATTGATCTTTTTTTGAGAGAAAAGTTTGGACAGCAGAGTATATTACTTATTATTATACAGACAAGAGCTGATTTGGACTTTTGGGGTCAATTCCAATATTGATATTATGGAGTAAAACATTTTATTATAAATAATTATGAATGAAAAGTTAACACAAATACCAATTATATTATATTATATATAATAGATTTTATTTCTGTTTTCTATATATTATATTATAAAAAAGTTTATATATCTGTAAACATAAACACTAATACCAACTTGGTCTGAGGAAGACATATTGAAAGTATCAATAATTTTGGTGACTTAAGTTGTATAGATTAAAACCTATCACAGTGTTTTTTCCTCTAGTAAAAGAGTTTTTGTAGTTTTTCGTCACCCCAGTATTATGGACGGAGGAGGTCGCACCTTCTGCAGATTGTTCAGCCCTATGAGGTAAATTGTGATTAGTGAATATGGGCTGTAGAAATATAACAAGTGTCAGACCAGGTCAAAACTTTCCACACTTCAGTCCATTGCTGGAAAAATAGCCTGTGAGATCATCGCCTCGATCTGTTTCACATTTTCCGAACTGAGACTGTGAAAGCTTCTCCTCCCCTGAAGGAGATTTAGTGATTAGCAAGTGAGAAATTATTTTACCTCTCATGCTATCAAACTGTTAAATGCTCATGATAAGTCAGTGGGGGACGTGTCTTGCATTTAAAACTGCTGATGGTGATGGAAATGTGGACTATTGAAGGTTGGGTTAAATGACGGCCGGTTGTTCTCCAGGTTTGCAGCATTTTCTTCGAGTGTGCATGTTGGATCAAATTAATTCAATACATTTTTGTGAGTATGTTATTAGGTTTCCTGTATCTTCTGTTTAAGTGAGACAGTGTGCAGAAGAGTGGCGTCTGTACTTTTGCTTTCTCAAACGCAGCAGGAGATCGTGCCGCTCAGAAATGTAAATGTCCAGAACATTCAGGTGAGGGGTTGTAGCCTGGAAGCGGGACATGACATATAAATCCTCCTGCGTTTTTGTTTTCAAGTCGACATCTTCATCCGCGTCTTCTTCGTTTATTTGTATTCTTCCAGTTTCGCTTCCAACTGCAACACTCTGTTGTTGTGACCGAAAGCTGAGATAGTAAATTGGGGTGTTTGCACAAGAGATAAGTGTGTGTTGTTCAGATCTTCCCCCGTGATTCTCTGCATGGCGACCTGTCCAGGGTGTGTGGATAATGGATGGACGGATGTTTCTCTCTCTCAGCATCCAGCTCTTTTGTGTTTCGTGTCTGGTAGTTTTGTAAAGTTTGCTGCGTGCTCCCTCGAGGCCACAGACAGTCAATAAAAGTGAAACACTGTGTGATTGTGACCTGTAAAAACAACTTGTCACCTTTATGAACCCCCTGATACGTTCTGTTTTAATCAACCTCATCCGCTGTGACATCAACTCCGGCCATCAGCACGTGTGGTCCAGCGCAGCTCTTTCCTGCCTGCCTCTGTGATACAGTGACCTTTCTGCCCATGTAAATGTCATTTTCCAGGGAAGGGGGGAGAGGATGTCGTAAACAGCCTTTATGACTGCAAATACCACACAGGTTATCTGTAGCCAGGGATTTACATATTCGGCTTTTTCCTGGACGGAGCCAGAAGCCCCTGAAATACTCTGAGTACAGGAAGCTTCTCGGCACTGAGGAGGATGGAGCTTTATCCGAGGGTTTCTGGACTTGGTGACATTTTAAAACAACCAAATTAGCTTCATTAATTAAGATTGCCTAGAATCTAAATTGCATGGAAGTTAATGGAATTATGTCATCTATCAAAGTTCGTGAGAAGGATCTTTATTGTTTTAACTTTAGTTTTAAGGAACAATTAGACAGTATTTAAGTAATTGTAAAATACATTTTAAATGATACATTTTACTACCTCTTCGCTTCTAAAGGCAAGGTTTTATTCATAAAGTACATTTTATACACAGAGGTAGATTGGGAAATGAAATAAAACACTGACACAAAATTAAAAGAAATCAATTAAAGAGAAAAAAGTTTTCAATCTAAATAAAAGACTTTAAAAAGAGCAGAATAAAAGAGGTAAAGATATTAAAAGTCTAGATCTATAATAAAAATAAATTCAAGGAAACACACACATGCTCCTGGTATCAAGTACAAGTTCATTCATTACAGTGAAAACAGCTATCAGGAATATTGGAATTAAAATGGTGTCATTTAACATTTAATATTAAATCCTGCGCAGCCACTGATGGGTTTTTAAATGACATCTCATTAGTAGTAAAGGTTACTGGTTTTATCAATCATGTGAGGTGTATAATGTGACTATACACTGCTGTTGTAGATAAAGCCTCACAAACCAGGGCGTAAAAACCTTCTCCACATGAAACTGGAAACAGTCTGAGCTGGTTATAAAAACCCAGGAGACAATTCTTTTAATGCTTTTATTTTGGACTGTGTCTGAAACAAGCACTCTGGGAAATTGAGCCCTTTGTCTTCTGGCGGAATCACCAGACTGCTCAGTGACCTTGCGATCCTCATTGGGGACCAGACTCCAGGTCCTATGAGGTAAAACCTCAGCGCTGAGGTCCTGGCTGATGTGAGGGGAAGGCTGTGGGTGAATGTGTCCACAATGGATGGAAGACAATGAAATGTCCCTAGAAGGACGGCAAGCATCACCTTTAACCAACTTCTCATCGCTCTGTTAATGACTTGTCTATCTGAGTTACAGCTAATCAGTGGATGCTTGAGAAATAATTTTTGCAATTATTGAAACGTACAAAGCCGAGGAGCACAGGTTTTTCACTAATGAGCGTAGATTCGGGGAAATAAATAGCAGGTTGTGTCTCTACGGGAGAGTTTACTCATTTCATGATGCAATAAATAATTAAAGAAACTCAACCTGCTGATTCCATAAACGTATGTTGGTCTGCATGTGGAATGTTTATCTCACAAGTTAAAAAAAACCTCAATAATCAATTTGATAATTTTTATCAAACTGAAAACACACACACATAAGTGCTGATCTCTGTCATGTCATTAATTGCGGTTAAACCAGGTAGGATGAAGTTTTCTAACTGCACTGAGTGTTTATAAAAAGCTCTGAGCACAACATCCAGCACACAAACAATAAGGGACAGTTTATTGTAGAAGTGTTTGAAGAGGACTCACTAATGACTCCGGAGCATCAACACAGGACAAGGCAGGTGAAGAACTGGCAATAAAAAGGAAAAATAAGCATCAATATTGCATCTGCTCTTTATTTAAACAGCTCACAAGGAAAAAATGAGCCGCAGATTGGTTGAAATAACGACTTGAAGAGACTTCCATCGACTTCCCGCGAGTGTAGGGCACAAACAGTCCCAGGTCAAATTTCACAGAGCCCCTCCAAACTGAATCCACTGAAAGCTGATTTAAAGTCAAAGAGGATTTTCAAATGCAGATGAAATTCATTTGCTTTTCTCTTTTTCCTTTTATTCCACCCCACCCCCCTCGCCCCTTATTCCACAGGCGCATAATCCGAAATGTGTGTCACTGTCAGTGGGGTGCGGAGATTTGAGCGATTTCAAGACGTCTCCTTAAAGTCTCCCATTTAAAATTCATTGAAAACCGATTTGGGGGAAGATGGCGCTGGTGGTGGTGGGGGGTGAAGAAAATCAATTTGAAACGGTTATGAGTTATGAAAACAAATTCCACATTGATTGGCTCCCACACTTATCTTTCCCCGTGTAAACAAATGGTCCATGGGAGGAAAATGCAAATTGCATTAGCCTCAGTGCTGCTGAAGGTCAAAATCAGCTGATACAATTACGGGCTGTTTAGGAGCGGCGCTGGATTAGCATAATGAGAGGAGCTACTTAAACATGAAAGAGCACCTTTAATATTCCACAGGTGATGAAATCATTGGTGTAAATGACGCCTAAAATACATTTATGCATCAGAGGCCAAACAGAAATAATAGAAGCTGCTTTGTCTTTTAAATATGTGACATTTGTTTCAAGCTGCCTGAAACCAGTGATTACACAAGGAGGCTCATAATCTGTGAGCTGAACGATCAATTTACCCTCGGACGCAACTTGTATCCTTGGCTTTTAAAATCACACGGAAAGTTTTAACAATGCAAAGATACTGGAAGTATACACAGAAAAAAGTGATGATTCTGAGACGTCCTCTTTCTTTTTTCTCTACTCGTCAGATTGGAGTCTCCAACACGGACTCTGACCATGGAGGCTCCCAGGGGGGTCGAGGCGAGCGCTGCCAAGGGGCCGCTGAAGGTCAGCAGTCGAAAGGACCTGCATCTGGAGTCAACGGAGGGAGAGGTGAGGAGGAAGTCAAAAATAAAATCAGAGCTTGAAATTCTCTTTCGTGCCCATGCTGATATTTATCCGCCTTTATTTTCTTATTAATGTATTTATTTGACATTGTTTATTAGTATTTAGATTATGTCACATAATCAATCTCATAAACAATCTCACATCTCGTTAAATGGAATGCAGCACAATATAACAGACCTGTAATACATCCTCCCTTCATGAAGGTTATTGGAACGAGTTTAGAGACATGTTGATTCACCATAATGATCGCTGTGGCTTGCAGTACTTTGGCCGAAACATCTCACACGAGCACATTCACGGGAAACACAAATGCAAAAGAGTGCAAACACAACAGCACAAATGCAAACTCAACAACAGGAATGTAAACGCAACAACACTACTGCATAGATTGAAAATAAAGATGGACGACGATTCTCCACTTCCTGTTGTTGTACAACAATGGCAGCCACCATCTTGTGCTTTTGATGTGGAGCCGCGGTATCGTGCTCTCGACCAATCACGTCAGACAACCATAACACATCAGACCAGCAGCAGCAGCAGCAGCCTGGCTTAAAAAATGAATAACTTACTAAATAAAAATACTTGACAGAGAGATGGAGTATTCAGCGTATTTCACTGCACTGTCACATTGTATTCACTGATTGCTCATTTATCAGTCTGAGTTAGTAATAAATCCCCTCAGGTCGTCTCTGCTGACATTATTTAAATGACCTCCTGCTCGTCTCTGGTGTTTTTCCCTCCCAGATCCTTTTAGACGCCAACACCGTGCAGCTGGGCAGCCTCCCGCTCGGCGTCTACACGGCGTCCCCCAGTCAGGCCTCCCACGAGCAGGCCGTGTACGAGGTGTGCGTCTGCCCCAGCGGCAAGATCTACCTCTCTCCTGCCGAGAGCAGCTCCACCTGCCAGGCCATGAGCAACATCTGCCTCTGGAGCTGACCTGGTGATCTAAGGACACCGCGAACATCTGCCCTGGATCAGCTTAGGTTGAGACCCATTTGACGTCGGAGCTCAAACTCTTCGGTTCCTGAGCTGTTCGGATTATTTCGGAGGCGTCTGACACCAGCGGTGGTCGAACTGAAGGTCAGGACTCACCGCTGGCGGAGGAACTTCAGTCAGCTCTCTCTGAAATCAGGAATATCTCAAACATTTCTACTACCTTCTATCGCAGTCAGAGGACACGACTTTTATTTTTCTACTCTTAAGTTCAACGTTAACACGCAGCGGCTGTCTTTAGGATTCAGAGAGAACAAGAAAAGACAAAACACAGGTGCCTTCTGCTGTGAAAGAACTCACGTCGAACCCGTCTGTGTCAAAGGTTATAGAAGTTGAGATAGTAGAAAGGGAAGTAAGCACAATTCTCTCATGGGTTTTTAGATTATTTTTGAACTTTCTTAGTTTTACTGTTATCCACCGTGTTAGCAGCTGTTTTTGAAATGAAACATGTTCTTGTGTGGCACATCACACTCGACCTTGATAAAGACGAGGGAAACGACACAATCGTGGCTGTTTTGAATGTTCACGTTGTAAAAACTCCTTCACTTTAAGGTAAATATCCTTTTTTTAAATGATGTTTACTATGACGGAGTCTTGGGGCCATATCGAACGAAAAGATATTGAGATTTAGAGAATAAGGTCCTAATATTACAAGAATAAAATTGTTATTAAATGTAATTGAATGATCAGCAAAGTTCAATTCCTTCTGTATCTAAAATCTGGTCTAACAGTCTCGTCTTTGAATATCACGCAGACGAAACAGGAAGTTTCCTCCGAGTCTGTCTGGTTCTTTTTTCAGTTTCTTGCAGAATCTTAGTCCTGATACTTGTGGTGCTGATGAGCACAAATATCAGTATTTTGTTATTTTTTGAATCCTTTGCTAAAGTATAACTGAACAAAATGCTTCATATTCTTCATTTTAACACAGGCGACAGACTGATCTTCTGATAACCCCCCTCTAAAATGACACGTCGCCTTAAATGATGCCTTTATTCTCATGCATCAGAAACAAAACAAAAATCTCACAGTGTCCCTTGTATCTCCATCATCGGATGGAATTTCTTCAGTTTTTGTGGAATTATAAATGTAAAGATTTCCTGCATTTCAAACCTCTTCTCGTTCATTTAAAGTTGTGCTGCCACTTCATTCTTGACCTTGGAAACTGTAGTTAAGAAAATCTCACCACAAGCTTTTTGATCATGTTACATAATCCTCAGAAGGAGTGAGACGTCTTTAATCTACAGATCCATGACAACAGGGCACCTCCATCTACTGATGAAGCCCAAGAGTCTTTTCTTTAAAGATCATGAATACAGATGTAATCTTTAATTCATCTTTTGCAAAGTTTAAAGAAACTCTTCTGGATGTTAAGACCCCACCCAGTGCGTGAACTCTCCGAGGCGGCGGCCCTCGGTGGGGTGTGACACTGGAGCCTGGCTGACCTTGGCTCCGCAGCTGAGGGCGAGGCAGGCCGCCATGTGTCAGCAGGTCTGCTGGAGCGCAAGGTCTCGCTCCACGCCACTTCCTCATCCGCCATCATCGGCCTCCAGCAGCTTGTTTGGTAAGAGTTACCGTGGCATTTTAACAAGAGCTTAGCTGATCTGTGTGTGTGTGTGTGTGTGTGTGTGTGTGCGGTGAGTGTCTCTGATCCCACACATCATGTTGGTCGAGCTAATGTGACAAATCCAAAAAACTATTTGTATTATTAAAGTCATTTTACCTTCTAAATGATTAACTCTGATGTGGTAATGGAACAGTGGTTTGACCGTGCATGAAAGAAAGACACTTCTTGACATCACTCACACACGACTCAGCTCATCACTGAGCAGTTACGCCTGATGCGAATGCGACACTGTGTCAGGAGAGAAACAAAGTCATATATATCTCAAATAATTGAACAGATGGTTGTTTTTGAAAAGACGGAGCATACGTCTCCACTTCCTCCTGTCGTGTAAAAGATACAGATGCCGCCATTTTGCAGTTTTGACATGATCTGGAGCCAGAGACGGTGCAGAAGCGACGGCGCTGTGGAGGCGAGGTCCCGCCGATGCACGGGCTCGACCAATCACGAGTCAGTCTCAGCTGTCAATCATGACGTTTCAGCCCGTTTTTATATCATCAAATAATTAATGGACTTGAAGATCATGATAAGAACTATTTTTTACCTTTAGCTTGGTGTTCCATCCATTAACGTGGTAGAGGCGGGGTTTATGACTTATACTGCAACCAGCCATTAGGGGTCACTCTTCTCTACATTAGACAGAGAGTGGCCTGCACAGTATATCTGGATATAATAATGATAATAAGACAGTGTTAAAATAATAACATTAAAATCATAAAACAGACAACACACAGGTGATAAAGTGTAGCAGGATCAATAAAACAGATTCGAGCCGCAATCAGTATAAAATATATTCATCAACAAAACGGTTGCTTGATTTTCTGCCGCTGCATCATCTCGGCACTAAATTAAATGAGTTCATCGAGGTTGTGAAGCACAGTAAAAAAAAAAAGAGTTCATTACTCAAACTGAAACACGCCAAGTGATGTAAATCACCTGTCAATCTCACCAAGCCCAGTGTCAAGACAAAGAAATGAAGATTTTATGATAAAAGAACAGAAAATTTAACAAAACAAAACGGTTTTCTTACAAATTCTCCACAAAAATAGTCAATTAAAACCTGAAATGGGAGTAATGATGACACAAACCTGCCTCCTACACATTCTATCACCCTCTATTTGTCATTATCCGTCTCCTTCCCTGTAATGTTGAAGTGCATCTTGCCTCAGCGTTTCACCAGCTGCAGGCTGAACCATGATGAAGTCTTTTCCTTCTCCGAGCAGAGCTGGACGGAGGAGACGTTAGTGGAGTCTGCTGCTGCTGCACATCCCAACTTCTCTGCTCTTAATTAAGCCCAAAGTTGCCATAAAATAAAAACAGATCTGAGCAGTGATGCAGGAGCAACTGCAGTTTTTGTGGAACGGCTCAGCAGCAGCGAATGTTTCCAGGAGAAGTGATGAAGAGTAATGAACGTGTGACGACAGCTGATGAAGAATAAGGGCTGCTGGTGTTTGTGCTGACTCAGAATCTGACTTTCAAATGACATCAGTTTCTGTCAGAACGAGGCCGGTGAAAAGTCCCAGAATCTACTGAGAATTTCTCTGCACATTTTCTCGACTTGTGCATCATCAAATCTCAGAGTAACTCGCTCCGCCTGCAGTGATGCTGACATGCAGCGAGCAGGCGAAAATCTACTCCTGTGGATTCACGTTTTTCTATGAGTCTTCATTCAGTTTAAAGTCTCAGTGTAAATAATATTTGGTCCCGATTCGGAAAAGTTCAGTTTATCTTCATTTTTCAGCTCCTTTTCAGTTTTCATTCCCTGACTTTCATCTCCCTTTTTGTCATTTGTCTGTTTTCAAAGCATCAAGTATAAATTATAACGCAGTTGTTATCACACCTTTCAGTCAATGTCACTCCAACACATATGGTTTTTGCCCTTTTCTTTGTAATTTATGCAAAATAGACCAAATAATTCATACAAGAATCTAGTTTCAAATGTGCCTCATAGTGAAAAGCAGAGATTATGAATGATTTGACTGTAGTTAGGATCAGAGGAACTTATATCGATGGATTATCACAGACGGGTAAAGGCCAAAGATTAGTGAGGATATTGTTCTGAATTAGTATTTTAATCGACATCATGAGATAATGTTGTGTTTCATTATGCATGTTTAGACCCACTGTCTCATAACAAGCACACATGCTACAAACTACAATAAAACAAAGACAATTCAAAGTGGTAATTCATTTTACTTGCAAAGAGTGTAGAATGGAAACACCCTTGTTACTTCCATGGCAGTTAGATAAAATAAAATAATTTATTTCTGATGGTTAAAGATTTAGAAAAGGGTCAAATTTGCACCGAGGAACAGGAAGGAAAAGAAAATCCTCGTTTTTCACATGAACAACAAGGTCACATCCTCCGTCCTGCAGGTTTATAAATATGGACCACTGTTATCTTTACAAGATGAGATGGTGTGTTCAGGTGGAACTTTGATATCACCCTCCATCCACAGACCGTCCTCATGCTCGATGGAGCTCTTTCAGCTTCCTACACAAGTTCTACTTATATCTTTTCATGCACTGGGCTGTCAAGCACTTTGTAAGGAAATCCAAATTTAAGCAAATTGAAAGATGAATGTAAACTGTCATAGGTGAACTTTGAGGCTGCATGTAAATATCCACTACACAAACAGCAGCTGATCATTGCTCCAGATTCACATTAAGCTGAAAAAAGCTGTTTGAAACTGTGGTGAAAACTGGTTCCAGCTGCTGCAGATGTGCAGCGAGTCCTGCTCAGGACTTCAGCTTTATTATTTGTCTATAATATCATTAAGTTATTTTGTGGTTGTCGCTGCCCGAGAATGATTTTCAACACAAAGTCTACAACCCAGTTCTCTGCAGATCAAAAACTTTGCTTGTGCTGCCATCTAGTGGCGATAGACCAGAGGTTCACAAGTTAACTAGTCTGCCATTAATGAATTAATTGGATTGTAAAATCAGACAAATACATCAACTAAAGTATGTTTTAAATTGTAGTGCCTTCATACCTTTAATTCAGAAAGTAAGTATCTAACAGTAAACTGAGCTCTCTAACCATCATTCATGATAAAACACAGTAAATTGGAGAAAAGAACCAAACTTGAACCAGGTAGTTTACCTGTAAGTCTAAACTTCAGACTAAATATAATGAGAAGAATCAGACCTTTGTTTTCAGAGGAAACATAAACATTCGTTGTGTTTAAAAAAAAAAAAAAAAGAGACAAGAACTCTGAATATGGAAGAATCTTTAATTCTTGAACAAACCCTTAAAACGAATGAGTGTATCTGCATAAAAAACCCCACGACAGCTCGCCTCATGACGATGAGCTGTAACCTTAAAGTCATCTGCTGAATGAGCCATGAGGTCCCTGGTGAATTATATACTATGGATTTTCTTGACAGTAAGAATAATAAGTGAATAATAAGATCATTTTGAATAGATAGTGGATACAGATCGTTCAGATACTGGCTGTAAATGTTATCAATGTCTAGATAAGGTCATGGCACCAATAAAAAAAATATTCAAAGTCTGTGACATTGATATTGACATTGATATTTAGAAATAAAGAGCTTAAGACATTAATTGAACACTGTTCTTTTAGAACTCCAAGTTTTAGAAAATAAAACTCAATATTTGTAAAATCAGATATTGCTTTTTACTGGCATTTAATTTTCTTTTTTTAACATCTGATATCTTGTTACTTCTGGTCCAAAAATATATATAAAATATAATAAATGATTAAGATAAGTAGTCATGAACTAATACATTCCTTCAAAACCTCTACTAATAAGGGGTGGTTTCTGTGTTTTACTAAAAACAAATACTTCTTCGAGAGGCAGTAAAAGCCTTTAAACTCTGTGCGAGTGATTCTAGTTTTATTGGGAGATTTTAGATGCAGTGAAGCTCAGACGCATCTCATGTCCCGTCAGTTCTTCTCGTCGTCTTTGTGTTCAGGCACGGGCCTGTGAGGGCAGATAGGTGGACGGCTTCCATATACATTTTGCCTGCAAATGATTATGAGGACATGTGTCAGAGTGAAAAAACACAAGTCGTCATTTTTGTTATCTTGATAACAACCCTCCATGGCCGGAGGACTAACAGCTGAGAGCAGTCACTTAGCTAAAGCACATTTTTCAGTAACTCCAGTCAGGTTCATGTTAACCATCACATCCAGTCATCACACCGAGCTAACAGCGTCCTGCTCCTCGTCTGCAGAGGGTGTGAGCAATATCAATAGAAAGTGAAACAAGATGAGCTATTGTTTTCAGACTAAGACACATGAAGCACTCACCACGGATTTTCATTCTGCAAGAAATCAGCTTTGAGGGCAGATCTTGAAATGCCAATGCCATGAGGAATCCTGTCTGGATATCTCACAGCGATCTTCATCCCGTTCAGATCAAAGCCCTGAAGACACCAACAAATTGTATCTACATTTTATCTACAGGAGAAATTATTCCTGTAGGTTAGATGGAGGCTGACGTTGCTTTATTTCTTATGGACGTATGTACGCATAGGGAAGGAGGCAATCATTTGTTTTTTCTTCAGCTGACCAACTGTGTGAGGGGAGCAGAGGATGGAATTTCCCTGAGTATTTACTCAGGGCGAGAGACATGATTGGGGAGGAGGATTTTGGCGAGAGACGGAATCATCGACCTCATGCAACATTAAAAGGGTCAACTTCCATTTCTCAGCCTCTACATGGAATAAAAACCATCATGATCTTTGGAGTTAATTGCAAATCACTGCCAACATGTTCAACACAAATGCTAAACAAAGAAATTACCTAAAAATGTTGACAAATGTCAACATTTTTGCAGCCATTTGTTCTCAAAGCAAAGGCAGTGATTAAAAGTTTAACCAAACGGTTGTAATTTCATGTTTTGTTTTGAGGCGAGAAATTAAAGTTTTAGTTCTAAATGGTTCAAAAGAGATGGAACCTGAGCTTTTTTGCAACATGTGACTGTAACTGTGATAAAAATGCATCTACAGAAATTTTTAGAAATTGTTGTAAACTGACGCAAAGGCCACTGAAAGGTTTTTATATGAATTATTTACAGTGTTCAACAAACTGGTTTGCAGTTTCCCCTCCCCAGGTACATACAGTTTACATAAACATACAAGTGAACATTATACTATTTAAAAAAGGAAAACAAACAGTTTGTAGTCACACTGTAGTTCAGGCCCAGGATGCACACAGCAGGAAGTACTTACATGAAAACGTCGGATCGCCTCGTCACAATGCTCTTGTTTGGTAAAGTTGACGAAGGCACAACGTTTGTTAGTCAGAACCTTCACACTATAGACAACTCCAGCCCTGCAGGAGACAACAGGACAACTGTAATGCGTGTGTACACAACACTTCAATATTTGGTTGAATTGCAGAAATACAACAACTAAACAATCTTACTTGTTAAACAGGTTGGTTATCAGAGACTCAGCTACTGGATGACTCAAGTTTCCAACCCAAACTGGAAACAGCTCCCTGTTGAAAGAAAACATCACAATACATTCAAAAGAAAATGAAGGCAACAGACCTGCGGCCAGATCCAAATATTGATCCTCTTATTTTGTGAGTCCTTTTATGCATAACACCATCATTCACAACAGTCTGGAGTTCATAAACACGTCAAATGATTTTCTGCTCTATGAGAATATACTGTCTAATTAGAGGTAAAGAAACACCAACAACTATTAATATTCTATCTGAACAGTGTTAAATTAAGAGAACTGAATCAAGAATCATCACATAAATCACATTCGCTGATATAGTATTTATAATTGTTAGCATCACTGATAGTGAATCATTGACACGTTGACCTTTTAATAGGAAAATATTTTATGTTGTAGTATTTAAGGTGGATTCACATCACTCTGTGACACTGAAATGCTGCCGTGTGTAAACTGAGATAAATCTCAGAAAGGGACGATTTAATTCACTACAATAGAAGCATCGTGGAAAAACTCAGAGAGTATTACACTCTGCGGTCATTTGAGTGTCTGAGTTAGTTCCATCAACGAGTTGTTGTGGTGTAGTGGATTTATACTCACGGTGGTGGTCGAATGTTTTCATGGCTGATCTTCGTGGCCTGATGAGGAGCAGGTTTGTGTTGACTCTGAATGTTTGACATATTCTGAACTGGGCCGATGAGTTTGTTTTTAACGGTGAGGGCCTGAGAAGGATAAGCAGCGACTGCATGGTGTGTGTTGGCTGAAAGGAGTGGAGACACACCGGTGATGTTCGTGACTTGAGGCGCTGGTGGGGCGGCACTTTGAAAAGCTCCTAAACACAAGAATAATGTTTACTATACTTTTTGTCAGTTACTGTAAGTAACTGACAAAACTTTACTTCATCGGGGGGGGGGGCACACTCACCTGGATGGTGGTGTAACTTAGACAGAACAACTAAGGCTTCGTCAACTGTTCCATGAATAATTAAAGCATTTGAGCTCTGCTCCCGGGTGAATCCACACTCCTGCAACAAAACACACATTTGAGAATCTCCAGACTTGATGTCTGTCGACACATATCGAGTGTGTCACAGTACAAAATATTCCTAATAGTTGATTTTCTGAGCAAAAATCAGAAATCTTAAATATACAGTATTTGAATTAAGTAACTACTGAGCTGGTACACAAAATACCAACCAGGTTACACCCATACTAATATATTTTTAAAAAGAGCAATGATCTCCATCCAGGTGAGAGTTTTAACTCTGGAACAGAATAAGTATCTTTTCATTCCAACACACCTGAAAATGCATATGATGCAGATGCATGATATGCACTTCCTGTGTAAACAGGAAGAGGATTGTCTTTTCTGAAGTTGGTTGTTTAGTTGCAGAAAACTACAAATAAGAAACAGCAATAGTGAAAAGTAAGATCAGAGATGTCTCTTCTTGACTCAATGACGACGCGGAACCGCTGACACATTGTATTCTCATCCGTGCATCAACAGTGATGTGTTTGAAACTAAAAGGCAGTAGTGTGAATGTAGCCTACATAAACCCATTGAGAGAGATTATACAAACATGTAACACACCATTAGTTGTGTTATCTGCACTCGCATAAGTTCCTGAGCAGCTTCTGCATATGAACCGTCCAGTTTGAGAACTTCACCGAAGGACTGAGCAGCCTCATTATACCTCTGCAGGAAGAAGAAAGAGAGAAAGAAGATGAACTCTCCTCACTCTCTACTTTGGGACTAAATCAAAACGTTGAGACTCATTGACCGTGACCACTAATCAGCCCAGTTATTCATGTTCACAGCAACTGCGAGTCAAAACAAGTCTGAGTAAATAATGTGAGCCTGTGCAGCTCAGTGACACTTCAAATTAATTTGAGTTGCAACGAGGCCAGCGTGAACTCAAAGTCATTCCAACCTGAAAGGATGAGGGTAAACAAAACCAAGTGAAAGAAGTTACTTATTCACAGCCACAAACACTGAAGCGTGGGTCATGTTAATGGAGTGTAAAAGAACAAAAATCTCTCTGTGCAGGATTGAGATATCATGTACAAGAAGCCAAAAACCTTTTTTTGTTTTGTGAGGTCACTGTGATCTCGACTTTTGACCACCAAAATCTAGTTAATTCATCTTTGACCACATGTGAAAGTCTGTTCACGAGAATGGGACGGACAGAAAACGTGATGCAAGTAAAACCAGCATGAAACATTTTACAGTTTTGAAATATCTGCACATATTTTCTTATTTCATTGAGATCTTTACCTTTAGACCGGCCAGAGCTCTGCCCTTCCTAAAGCGACCTTTAACCCAGCCTGGACACAAATTAACACACAGCTCTGCATCTGTCAGCGCCTTCTCATATTGTTTCATCTTTTCAAAACAGAAGGAACGATTCCCAAACAACCTGCGACAGAAACAATAAGATTAAGTAAAAAAAAAAACAGTGGTGGTATGAGCATCATGTGCACATTTACTGTGAATGAAGTAGAGCTCTTACTTAAACTCTGTAGGGTTGTATTTAATTGCGTCAGTGAAGTATTTCACAGCCATATTAAAGTCTCCAGAACTTGCAAATCTATTTCCAATAACTGTAGGGGCAAAAGAATAGATTATTCAAATATAAATCATCATATACATTTTGCCTGCAAATGATTATGAGGACATGTGTCATCATCAACAAGTTGCATAGAGCTTGTGCACAATTCAGGCAAAACCCACCTGCGAGCTCAGTACTTATTTTTATATTATCTTCAATGGTGGGGATGCTACAGGCAGAAGAGGCCTGATCAGGCTGGAAGAGAGAATTGAGATGAGCAGTTTTATCCCGTGTAATAAAAAACAATCAAGTGATTATTACAGTTTTATGGTCGTTAATCGAAGAGTTATCAGTTGTGTTTCTTTTGCGAGATCAATCACCTCTGGCTGTCTGGTTTTACTTTCCTTAACCGGGACCTTCTTCTCTTTCCTCTCAGGCTTCGGCTTCTTCTCCATTTTACGCTTGGCTATGAGAGCAGCTTTAGTCACAAAAGTACTTGTCATGTCCAATTCCTTAAAAGATAAAGAAATAAAACATTAGGAACAGAAATACAACGAACCCCAGTTGTTAAGCCTGTTAAATATCAATATTCTAAACCTGCATCCCTGCATAAAAACCTTCGCTAAGGAGGTTGTTTTTGTTGGTGAAACATCCATGAAACTTGGCGGAAGGATGAGACATGAGCCAAGAAAGAACCCAATACATTCTGGCATGAACAAAAAGACAAAGGGGCAGACCCAGGAGTTTTCCTGGAGAATTATTCATGTTTCTTGATGAAACAAATCATGCATGGTTAAAGGACTGATATCTGCGAGTGTGTTATTTGGTGTAGCTTGAGTGAATTTAAGGGGGACTGTTGGGCCTTGGCAGAAGAATATGCTCTATATGTGTTCATATGTCACATGCTAGATATGAGTAAGAGAAGTATTAATAGATTAACTTCCTGTGTCATGTTTAAACGTGCGGCATGCAGCACAGAAAGTCATCATCTTAGATTCCTCAGATCAAATAGGTAGAAGAAAATTACAAGAGTGCAGGGATCAGATTTGAAATGTGAAACCTCATTCTGTGTAATAACAGATGTATGAATTGCAGTAATAACAGGAGCACTTGGTACCTCACTTTCAAAGGTTTCATTCTCAGTGTTGCTATCTTCACCACTCGATTCGCCATCACTGCTCTCTGTATCTTGAGCTGAAGTCGACTTTTTAACACTGGAATCTGTATCATCTTTTTGTTTCCCATCAACGGGTTTACTATCCTCTGCTTTAGATTGCTGTGCATCAGTTTCTCCCTGCAAATCAAGAAAACACAAACATTACGTGAAGACTTGAGAATGAAACTTGACGAGTTTATTTTTAAGGTTCCCTTTTAAAAAGATGTTAAACATAGGATTTTACCTTTTCGGCTTTTAGGAGGTTCTGTTTTTCCTTCTCAAGCTGTTTTTTCCTCTTCTGATTCTGTTTGACAAGAATGCACAAAAGCTTTATCTACATATTTGAACACTCACTTATTACAATAATTTTCTTTTTAACCAGAGACAGAATTTACCTGTTTCTTAAGCTTCTTCTTCTCAGCCTTTTCTGTCTTTTTTCTAATTTCTTCAAGTAATCTGGCATTTCTTTCAGCTTCCTACCAGAGTTATATAACAAACATTAACCAGCGGAACTCTACAGAATCACGTCTCATCTTTAAAACATCAACATCAAGGACAGATACAACAAAAGTGAACTTACACTCTCTTTGACCTGAGGAGTTGGAGGGGATGGGCGAGGAATGTCACCAGTGTGATAACGCGGTGGAGGTAACCATCTCGTAATTCCATCATCATCCTCATCCGTGTATTCCAGACCTGTGAAGAAAAAGTTTGTCATAAAAAAATATAAGACTGTGTTGTGTGTGTGTATATGTCAAATCTTAAATGTAAATCATACCCCGGAGTCCAAAGTTGACAATCCTTTGAAGGCTACGGTCTCTGTTCAACATACCCACAACCTTCTGCTATTAAACAGGAGAGAAAGACATGTCAAAGGGCATTTTACCTAGTTGCTGACAATCATCATATCAGCCTTTAAACTTTCGTTTTCCCAAACTAGGCTGCCCTCCACCCCCTAAGTATAGTCAAAGCAAAACAAGGTTAATTTGTTTCTGAGGAATCTGATGCCAGTACGGACTGCAGTTAGGTTTCACTTTCCTTTGCCCTGGGGCTGCTCTGAGATCATCAGGAGTCCAGCCACTTCCTTTCTGAAGGCACAACAGACTGCATCTCATTTGTTGAGACTGTCTTTTAAAAGTAAAGATAAGTGAGGCAGTAAGACCAATCTTTCAAAGGTAGCAGAGGTCAAATCCTTTTTGGAGTTTTGTGACGACCTGATGTGACAGATGTGGTTTTGTTGAGGATATTGCAGATGACTCAGCTAATTTTGGCCACATCACAAGTTTCGGTGAACTACCACCAAGAACTTAAGAGAAAATGCTCTTTTGTGCGTGTTACCTCAGCCAAGGTACTACTACTACTACTACTACTACTACTAATAATAATAATAAACTTTAGTTATATAGCTGTTTTTAAAAACATAGCTTACAATGTGCTTTGACAGCAAAGCAGGAAGAAGAAATATAAGAGAAATAACAATTCACAATGATGCAACGTGACAAGGAGGCCGGAAAACCTAGTTTAGCTGGAAACAAGGTAGGGTTCTAATGAAGTGAATAATATATAGAGCTGGGTGTGTCAGATGGAAACGTGAACATGCAAAAGCAGTGATATGAGAAGCAAAATAAAAGCTGAAAGTCCATAAAATGGGTTTTAAGAGGTGATTTAAAAGAAGTGGGAAGTCAGCTGAATTCAGGAAGCAGAGAACTTCAGTGTCACAACAGCAGCAGCTATTTGACAGAAATGCTCATGTTGAAATTCGCAAAGTTTGTAATCGTGGCTCTGTTTTCGATTTGATTGGATTGTCCAACACTGTAAAGACCATGCATGTACGTCCCCTGTGCTGTCTCTGTGTCTGTCTCCTTGATTGGCACAAGGAGCAGCAGCAGCAGCAGCAGCTGCGCAAACACAGCACACCTGTGTGCGGAACATCCACCGGAAGTGACCATGTGTGCACAACAGAGCAGGACAGGTCAGAGTCTGACGAGGTGACCACCGTGTTAGAAACACTTCACCATGGCAGCTGCTCACACCTCTCGCTGTGTTCACCGCCGCGGACCCACCGCTGTCTCAGCAGAACGCACAAGCAGCAGGTGAATTAAAGAGCCGTACTTACGATCATGTCCATGTCCATAAACTCTGGAAAAGAAGAAGACACGTTTGATGTTTCAGTGTCACATCGAACCAGTGTGTGTGTGTGTGTGTTTTGCGATGATTCATTAGTTTTTCTTCCTGTCCAGCGGTTACCAGCTAATTCACCGCCCACGACTCCTCAGAGGAGGAATTAGCATCTGCGCTAAAGCGCTTCCTCACCCGTCTCGTCTCTGTACATCTCCATGGTTCCCCCGCAGCTTCATATGCGCTTTAAATGCAGTTTATTACGCATTTATCTGCGTAACTCGTGCGTTTCAAAAGTTAGCAGCTAACTTTCGGCTCATGTCGCTCGCGCTCCCAACAAACATCGGCGTGAACGAGCGGAAGTCCGCTTGTTTCTGACGCATGCGCGCCGCAATGATGCTGCCGTTGCTGCCCTCTGCTGGACAGATGTGTCCTCCCTGCATTATATCATTTACATGATTTATTTAACAATGCTTTATAAAATATTACTTTATATTATATTGATTTTCTGCAACATCTATCTGTGTTGTAACATTAGTAATGTGAATGTAGTAATTGTGCCTTTATTTTAACTTTTACAGTTTATTTACATTTATTGGGAGTTAATGAATTAATTTTATTCTAGAATAAAAAGAACGACAGATTGAACGTGTTCATGGTTCCTTATTATAAAGCCACAGTTTGGAACCTTAAGGTTTCTATGTGTTATTGTTATTGCTGTATTATATGGCTTCTTTTAATCTATGTATTACTATTAGTTCATATTACTTCATACATCACAATGCTATAAAATATATTGTTTGTTAATATAATATAATGTGCACATATCTCATAATATTGCACATTGTACACTATATTTATGTATACTTATACCTATTTATATATATTTGACATATTTTATTTTTTCCACATATCAAGACTTTTGTAGTTGCAACAATTTTATAACTTTTGCACATTTATATATTCAGAGAAATAACTGCTATATTAATTTATATAAAGGTTGGGTCTTTATATAATATGTGGAGCTTTCAGATGTTATTTCTTTAATGTCACATGTATTTCTCGTAAAAGGCTCTTAAATGAATTTTTGACTTCTGACTCTTGTGCTCTGAAAACGTTTAACATTTAATCTCAAACGGACTTGTAAAGTTGTATGTATATTATGTTTATTCTGTGTGTAGGCAATTAAAAAGCCATTTCTCTCAATTGCTTTGAAAACCCAGCTCAAGTTGATAATAAATTGACACAGAGAAAGTGGGATCATATTAAATCTTCAATGCATCACTCAGTTAATCATTATCATACATGCATTCACACATCACATTCAGAATTAGTTCAGGTAGACGACCACGTGTAGTTTTAAACAACCACACACAAAAAATACCATTATTTAACAGTCAAATATAGAAATTATATATTGGAAATATTTATATATTATCCCCCCTATTTGTTTGTAAAATATCTTGCACAACAAACATTATCACACATTTAAAAACCTGCAAAATAAAAACTTTGAAAGTGTAGTAAATACAACATAAGGAATGCCAATTCCAAGGAATCAGATCTTATACAATCGTCAACACATTTCCTGTCAGTAAAAATTAAATAACTAATGTATTTGTATTAAAGTAGCATCATTAAGATTGTGGTAGTTCACATTGTCTGTGCATGAGCCTGTGGATTCCAATGTTGCAGTTTCCCCAGTGTGGGGAAGTCGATCTTATCTTCAAAGCAAAGTCAGCCCAAAAAACCTGTCCTCTGCTAAAGAAGCCTCTGTATTCATTCATTCAGAATTAATTAACACTGTGCTTTAAGTTACAATATTTCAGTAACAAATGTTGAGTAACTTTTTGATTTAAAACTGCAATCGGCTCGATATCCTGCCTTCACCTCATACAAGACAATGCCTTACAGAATTATGAAGCATCACGTGACTTCTTTCACAATGAGTGAAAGTGCAGCAGCACTTCTCGCTCCCTTTGAACTCAAAGCGGAGCAGCCTTTTCTTGGTCAAGAGGAACAACCTGGCTTATCTCTTCGCCATAGAGTTCAAAGGTCCACCCTGAGTCATTAACTCTCAAATCAATAACCACATTGTAAAGTGACTAAGAGTAATGGAAAAAACGGTTTTGGGTTCATCTTATCTAACTGAGAATAAAAGTAAGGAAACTGCCATCGGTCTCTCTATTGAGATTTATTCTACCGTCCGTCCGTGGCGTACAGAGAATGCGATGAGTCTGTGGTAAACAGAGCTCAGGAGGACGATGGCCCCTATCACCATCCCGCAGATGAGGCTGAAGGCCCAGCGAGGTCCCAAGATCGTGTAAACCTGGGAGACGAAAACAGGACCCAATGTCCGTGCACCGCTGCCAGAGGCCGTCAACCACCCCATGTACACACCCTGCAGCGAGAAAATCCACATTAATGATTCTCAAATGCATTCAACCATTTCATCATGTTTTAAAAATAAAGCACCTTATCCTATAATCTACTATAATCTTCTCACCTGAGGTTTGGGTCCGAGGATTTTGGAATAAAGTGTGTAGGACATGACGTTGCAGGCTGGGTATCCCATGCCAATCAAGATGTCAGCTGAGATGTACTGACCGATGTGTATTGCGGGAGTATACTGGCACCAGGTCTGTTGATACGGGCATCCTGTTGGTTCTAAAGAGCTGTTGGAGGCTAACGTGGCCTCAGATATGTGACTGACCAATGAGTTGTTTTTTAGGTCTGGGTTCGGAAGAGAAAAAAATATTAATAAATCATTTTTCACTTCAACGGAAACATCTTGTGCCATTAAAACAATCCATACCCGCCCACTGGATTTTTGGGTAATGATTCCCCCATGGAAGCAGGGTAAAGAAACCACAGAATATAATGGCCAATCCTACCAGCAACACAGGACGATCCCCAACCCTGGCAGGAAGTAAACATCCCTGGTGTTTAACATAACTATGACAAGTTCAGGAGTAGTTGTCTTCAACAAATTCACGAGGAGCTGTACCTTTGAGAAGCCACTTTTACAACAAGGAACACAACGATGGATTCAAATCCAATGCAGCACATGATGATGCCATTGTATATTACAGCTTCTTTCCTTGTCCAGGCGAACATGTCCATGGAAAAAGGGGTGGCGATTCTGCAAAATCATAAACAAGTGAAACCAGTCAAGTGTAAATTCGCAGGCATGAGATACTAAGAACTGTCTGTTACACGCCGATTCGACTGCTTCTGTATTCTGCAATGAAATACGTACGTCTCAAAGATGGCAAAGATGAACATGACCATGAAGAAGAGGACGTTGGAGGTCAGGACAGCTATGTAATCAATGGTTTCCTCAGTTTCTTCACTAATGTCATCTCTATCTATAGCAGAAGAAAAGGGGGGGGCAATAAATGCTTTAACCAGGAAACACTGGGATTCACGCTGTAAAGCAGCTTTCAGACATGCACTGAAGTCCGGGTATCTTCCTGAAAATTTCCAGTGGGGCTGTAGAAGAGAAGGTCTGAGTCAGTTGCTCCACACATTTTCCAGAACGAATCCTCTCAGTCCCCTAGTTAATTGGGCTGAGACCATTTGAAAAGACAGCAAGAAGAATTCCAGAAAATTTACAGCGAGCGAGTCGGCGTGTTGATAATGTTTCTAAGACACAACAAATGCATACTGGAAGGATACAGATATCTCAGAAAGAATTAATGTGAATTTTTCATCACAATATCTACTTTGCATTTGTGTTCAATTAAAACATGTGTTCTTAAAAAGCAGAGCAGGACATCACATACCTTCTGTTATGACGTTGATGGCTTGGATGTGTCTTCCATGATCATCCACACGATGCTCTCTGTTGATGAACATAGTAAGGTTATCTTTGTTCCATGTATTTAAATATCAAAAACTACGTGAGCACTTTACATATTGTGTATCTGTGCAGGGGAAATCATCACCTCAGCACCAACAGGACCAGCAGGATGTTGATGAGGCCAAAAGCTGCAGCCAGTAAAGCAGGAGCAGTGTACATGTTGAGCTGCAGATCTATGAACTTCACCGTGAAACCGTGCTCGCCGATGAACGACAGGCACGCCTGAAGTGCTGTCAAATGCAAACACATGCAAATGTTAAGAATTAAACCAAAAACTTCTGTCCTTGTTGACTTTTCAAAGCATACACTACACTGACAGCACGCTGGGCAGCTTTGCATGATCATAACAACATGCAGGCATCGTTACCCGGTCCGAGGATGAAACCCAGGGCCTGACAGGCGCTCATGTTCGCCATAGCACCGGTTCTCTCCTTGAGCGATGTTGCCTCAGCAACATACGACCTCACCACAGCAACGTTGCCTGCCACGAAAAGACCAAATCTACTTTTAGAGGATGTGTGACACTGATCATCAAATTGCAAATGGGGGGTAATGTACATATGTTTGAGAGAAAATAAGAATCCCACACATCACCTGCTCCAAAGCCGACAAAAGCTCTGGACAAGAGGATGTGGAACTTGTTGCTGGTCGTGGGCAGGTATGCATAGGCGTAATAGATATTGCCCAACAGGTTGATGAAAATGGAGCACACCAGTGGCTCCCTGCGTGGTCGGTGATTAGACCACAGGCCGAAAATGGGTGAGGCCACCATCTGACCGAGGCTGTAGGCTGCCACCACCCATCCCAGGAAGCTGGCGTTGGCGCTTGCATCCATCTATGTGAAAAACAGATAGAAGAAAAAGTAAAAGCACAAGAATGACTTTTTTTACTATGCAATACTATGAACAAGTACCATCATTGACACATGCAGATATATTTGACGTGGGAAGTCTTCCTGCTGAATCCAAAGTTGAGTCCCTAAGTGATTATATATAATCTTTGACTTCCTTTTTACCCTGCATTTGCATTTAAACAGCAAAAGCACTGCCCCTTAATCAAAACAAATTCAGAGTCACACATACCTTATGCAAATAGGGCCAAAGTGATGTGATGACTATAGTGAAACCTGAAAGTGAACACAACACATTGATGATTTGGATGCTGCCAAAAATCCCAAACTCCATACCAAACACAACATATTCAGAGTCTATGAGGGAAACAACATAAATAAAACCTATTCATCTCTTAAGGTGCATGTTCTTCCCATGTCTGCATTTACCTCAGCTACTCCAGCGTCCTGCCACAGTCCAAAGACACATAGTGGTTAGGTTAACTGGAGACTTTGTTTACCCCTGAAACTCCAGAAGTGTTGTGTGGACTCAAACACTTCACCCACCGCTCCATCGACACAGTGGTGAGTAGATAATGGGGGAATTTTCATTTTTGGGTGAACTATCCCTTTAATATGTAACTTGTGGCTTTCCTCACCGACGCTGCTGAGGAACATGGTGAAGTACATGACTCTGATGGACCTCCACCGACTCCTGTAGTCTCCATCCTGGGAGTCATCGCTGCACATAAGGGGGGACAGGACAAGACAAGGGGACAGAACAGGAAAGGCCAAGATGAGACAGGACAAGACAAGACAAGGGGACAGTACAGGACAGGACAAGACAAGACAAGGGGACAGTACAGGCAAAGACAGGATGATAGGACAGGACAAAACAAGACAAGGCAGGAGGACAGTACATGACAGGACAGGACAAGACAAGGGGAAAGGACAGGTGGTGTGAAGTTACTGACAGGCTGGTAAAACAGTCTAACATGAATGCTTTACACAATGCACGGTATTCACTTCAGTGTTCTGCAATGTTTGTGCAGTTGCATCACTCCGTGTTTACGGATCTAATAACTCAGCTGAACTCTGTAGTTCGTGGTTGAACTCTCGCCCTCACCTGCTGGCATCGTCCCGGAGCAGCGGCGTGTCATCGTCGGAGTCAACAAGTAGCGACATGTTCCCTGAAAACCCAGAGGGACGGAGTCGCCAACTTTGCAGATATGAAACTGTGCTGCTACTTCGCCATTCAGCAGCGGGACAACTGCGCTACACCGAAATACAGCCCCCGGGCGGCTAGCTAGCTACGGTAGCAACCCGAGCTAGCATTCGCATTGTTATATGATACAACTCTGGTCTAACCTGCTCCACACGTGATGCTCGGAGTCATTTCAACCCGACGTCCTTACACAAGCTAGGTGGCTAATTGGACTATGGCACCAGACAACAATTCATTAGCAATAAAGCTAACGTACTTGAAATGGAAACTTCCGGTCAGGCTTTTCAAAATAACCTCAAATCACTAATTAATCAAAATGAAATGTCATGTTTGTTTTCATTGAGAGCAACTACTCGCATCCATATATAGTCATACATAGACTGTATATGTATGTACAGTCATAATAAGGCATAATCTTAATTTGTTAGCGTTGTAGTACAGCTATTACCGACTTCGTGGTTTTATTTTGGAGACAATATCACACAACATCCGGGTGTTTTCCGTCCACCTTGACGCAGAAAACTCACGTGTTAGAAATCACATAAACATGTCAGAGCAGTGGATCAGGTCCCGTGTGCTCCATTAAAGCGTGGAGCATTTTACATGTGAACACAAATACACTTATTATAAAGGCTCTTATTATAATGTGACGCACTGTGATCTGAAGTTCAGGTTCAAGGGTCTAAGAAGAACAAGATGCTGCAAACACCTTTACATTTCTGTGCTTCTTGTTATTGTGGAATTTATTTTGTGAGTGTTTGCATGTTGGCGTTTGCACGAATACACCGGAGCAAATGTTGTGTTACTCCATTCAACAAAAGAATCCAGTCCTTCGTGGGGGGGGGGGGGGGGGGGGGGCTCCCAGCTGAGGGGCCCCATGATCTCCCCTGCTTTGCAGATCAGGTAGCGACGCCCCTGCTGCCATCAGAGTGTATCTGCGCCCTGGTGGTGAATCCTGGTAGCTGAATCTAAAAACTGCGTTTTATGGAAAGTGAAAGGGAGAGTGAACGTGCAGACAAAGATCAAACACTTTCGTCTTTCATTTTCAAGGTCCACGAGGAAATTTGCTCGATTACGGGAGCTCGGATCTGATTCTAAACCTGAACTAGGTGTTGATTTCTGTCTTTGAAGTCAAATCCTGGACTGGCTTGAAGCATATTTCCATCTGGGATCACGATGGGTAGGCCTACCTTTCATTTTGCTGCGACAGACCCACATTTACCTTTACTCTTTTATTATTGAAGTGGTACTTATTCAAACCAGATCATAAAGCGTGGATTATCATATGTTATGTGTGTCTCCTCTCTGAATTAATACTCCTTTCATTTGACAGGTTTACACATGAGATGTGTAACACGCATGGCCCCTTTGGTGCTTCTTTTCTCATCTTTGTCAACTGCTTCCTCTGGTAAATTTACACTTTTCCTCCATTTTACAATATATTAACTCTACATTCTGACCTTTTTTATGCATGTGATCAGGTTATTGTGGCAATAACTGTTTTTTTCTGGATAATAAACATTCATTTAATTAATGAATTACCATGTTAACCCTTACTAAACCAAATCATAAAATGAATACATATAAATAAACATACTTGGGTAAATGATGCATCCACTAAGTCAACAAAGCATCATCTTCATCAGGAACAATTCTTAATTAATTGGCACAATAAACTCAAACCAACATGCATGGTCTCAAACAAAGGGATTTGGCTGGATACAGGTGAATCCCTCTTCCAACCCTGACCTCTATGGTCCTGGATTCTGGCTGAAGATTGTCAAACAAACATGCTGTTGTAGATACAGTTTTAGTTACAAAGAATTTTTCACTTAATATTATATTTTCGCCAAAATACAGAAGACAAAAACATTATCTTGACTAATAGCATTTATTCTATTGCAGTTTCAAAGAGCCTCGTGGTTTTGGTCAGGTCACCTGTCTTAGAGCCCCTGGGTGGAGAAATCACACTACCATGCTGGCTCAATCCACCACAGAGTGCCGAGGCTCTGGAGGTACGCTGGTACCAGAATGATCGATTCGATACCCCAATCATACATTATCAGAATAAAGAAATGGTAGCAGATCCTTCGTACGTGGGCCGAGCCTCATTTGCCCTAAAGGATGCAGCATCCGGTGGGCTGGGAGCAGGAGATGTGAGCCTGAAGCTGCAAAATGTCAAGATTGAAGACGTGGGAGATTACATTTGTTATGTGAGCAGTGATCATGGTTATGACCGTGGAAGTGTCAGTCTCAAGGTGACAGGTGAGTGTCAGTGAGAAAAAAAACATTCTAAAAAATGTCTCCACCTTTACATCAAATCTTCTTCCTCATCATTCCACTTCTAGAAATGGGAACCAGCCCGCTCCTGTCAATGGCGTGGGCAGAAGAAAATGTGGTGAATATGAGCTGTGAATCTGAAGGCTGGTATCCGAAGCCGAGGCTGCACTGGACCGACCACAAGCACAATCTGACCCCAAAGAGTTTGCAGTACAGCAAAGTCTCTTCTGGTCTTGTGTCAGTCCACAGCTGGCTGCTGGTCCCGAGCTCCTCAGAGGTTTCCTGCTTAGTGGGTCTCTCTGATGAGTTAAAGGACTCAAAGGAGGCAAGAGGGCGTCTGGGAGTCCTTCCTCAAGCTGACAAACAGGGTACAGAAAATTGTCTGACTCTTAATTTTAATAGAACATTAATAAAACATTTATTAAGATGTATTGTTTTTTATTTAGTGCCTGGATCAGTGCCTGGATTGGTGATCACCATTCTAGTCCTTGTGGCCCTGTCAGCTGTACTTGGAGGACTGTACATCAAAGAGAGAGGTACACATTGTCAATTTCTTTCGGCTTTCACGCAATAAAAAGGAGATTTGAAGAAATTCATCAACACAATCAAAGTCACAAATCATAGTGTTAATGTGATGTTCATGTAAGTATTAACTGATTCTGTGCTGTATCAGGCAGTTTGCAACTAACAATTATTCCATTATGGCAAATTTTGTGTCAGAAAATAGTGGCAAAAAGTCAGTTTATTAAGTTTACCTGACTGCAGAAAATCCAGCAAATAATTTTACTTAATTTTCACCTCTAGTTTTACGGAAGAAAGACAAATCAGAGAGGAGCCAACCTGAGGGTAAGAAATACCTCACACAATCACATGGAGCGCATTTCATTATTAACTCAGTAGAGCGCATACCACCAATAATGGCCCCCTTAAATTCAATCAATTCACACCAAGTTTCTCACACAGAGGCCAGTCCCCTAAATATTCCTGATTTCTTTCATCAAGATCCATGAATTATTCACTGGGAAAACGGTGAAAATGCCCCTCCCCCCAAAAAAACACTCAAATCCACAGCTTTAAAGCAAGTAAAAGTAAATTCCTGACCTGTCCCTTTCTCCGGATCCCCACTAGAATTTAAAGCTTTCTTCCAGGACCCATACTGGATCCTTCCACAAGTTTGGTAGAAAGTTTTTTTTTTCTTCTGGATAATAAACATTCATTTAATTAATTCATTACCATGTGTACCCTTACTAAGCCAAATAATAAAATGAATAAATATAAATAAACATACTTGGGTAAATGATGCATCCACTAAGTCAACAAAGCATCTGTAATCTCCATCAGGAACACATATTTCTCTCGTATCGCCAGAAAATGTTCAGGGCTATAAGATGATAAAATTGATGGTTATAATACAGAGGATGGAAAATGAATTCTTAATTAATTGGCACAATAAACTCACACACACAAGTTCGGTAGAAATCCGTCCAGTACTTTTTGTTTCATCTTGTTTACAAGCAAGTATATGTATGTGAATTTATTTAAAAAACAATCTGAGCTCATGGGTTAACTTTTATGTTTTGTGTTTCCAGAGAATAAGAAGCTTTTACAAGAAGGTAAGAAGTTACTCACCCACTCATTGTTCTCATGACATGTATTGAATTTAAATAGGAGCAGACTGTCCTTACGTGCTGGAGATTTGTGTTGAGTCCATGTTTACTGTGTCTGTCTTTGTTTTACAGTTGAGGGGACATCTCTTGAAGAGGCCAAAAAGCATTATGGTAATCTAAACTTTTAAGAGAATCACACTGACCATATACATTATACATCAGCCTATTATGACTCTGTCTGATTCAAATCAATTCTTTCATTTTTCAGTAAATATTGAACTCGACAAACGGAATCCAAACATCAAAATCAAAGATTGTATCTTCAGAGAAAACATTGATCCTGATGGAAAACCGGTTACCTGTCTCACAGTGATTAGGGGAACCCCTGGCTTCACTTCAGGACAACACTACTGGGAGGTGTCTTTGGAAAAACCTGGAGTAGGGATAAAAATGTCCTGGTGGGTGGGGGTAACACAGGCAACTGACTTCCCTCTGCAGGCTGAGGCTCTTTCTAGCACATCTAATGGTTTCTGGTTCCTGTCGTCCTCCCCTGTCAGAGCAGGCAGCCTTCAGTTAAACACAGAATCAAAGGTTTTACTGCCTGTCAGCTCAAGGCTGAAAACAGTTGGTGTGTATCTGAATTATGACAGTGGAGAGCTTTCCTTTTTTAATGTTGATGATGAATCTGTCATTGTGTCTTTCATAACTACATTCCATGGTGAAGTCTTTCCGTTTTTCAATCCTGGTAAAGGTGACAAAGGAACTATGGAGATATTAAAGAGGACAGAACAGTGAATGTAATGGCATGGGCAAAAGAGCCTGAATCTTAATATCTTTTGAATCCAACTTTTCTATATTAATAGTTATACAGATACCACAAATAATAGTGAAAAGCATAGAGGGGCGAATCATAACCTGTACATGTGTTGTATATACTTTATTGTGAAAATGCCATTTCATCATGACAGCATGTAAACTACATGATGATGCATGATAATCTAAATAAGATGTAGGTCATGTCTCTGTATTCTTATTGGTTGCAAAATGTAATGCATTCCTATACTGCTACACATCTGAATTATAATTAATTCATATTGACGCCATAATTAAGTCATTCCTTCTATATAATCATTCAGTGATATTATTCATCATATGATGAATAATAATTGTCTTATCACTATAAGGTTTAGATTGTCTCTATTGTTTGCAGAGCTTTCTTGGTGTGTAGGGCCCTGACCCATACCACATCCTTCCAGAACGTTTTGTTAAATATTTCTTACAAGATATACAAGATGTTTTTTGCTCTACTTTTTTATCTCATATAACGTTCATGTTACGATTGATGTGTTCACATTTTAATACCTGAATAAATTCAATGAATCTGAAATCTGGCATCTTTTAGTTGTTTCACTTTTTGTTGTGTCCTCGGCGTAAAACTCACTTTACAGTCCAGTTTAAGAAAACACAGCAAAATGTCATACACTTTAATAAGTACAGATAGTATTTACATTATGTACACCATAACACAATACTAACTTTGTCATCACTACTGTATACTTTTCATAGATTAAGAAGTATTTACATTATGAATACGACCATGTGTTGATTCGGAAATAAAATTTGTTTGGATATTCTTCTCATATATCGCAATAAATTCAAGTAGGCGTGCCTCGATACATACTAGTCTGAAGATGATCATGATAAGAGGTATGCAAGAACCGATACACAGACCAGTGCATCATAGTCCAAGACTTTGAGGAATACTTCTTTAAAACACTTGTCTGTTGGGTGTTGTGGGCTGATATCAAACAAACTATACAAGTTCATACACTTCTCAGTCCCGAAGACGTAGTTTTTCTGTGGGTTTTTTTTTTTAACCATCAGAACCATTGGCGTCTTCCTCCAAAGCTTTAAAGTCATGTTTGGTCATCAGCGTTCAATGGAGGAAAATGCTAGACAGAAGATCGCCTGTTGTAGTGTGTCCCGGTGGTCTAGAGGTCTAAAGCGCACACCGTATCACTGCAGACACCTTCTCTACTCCGTATCTCATAACAGCCTCCACTCCACTGTCAACTAGCTAGTAAAAATGACATAAAAAACAGATCTTTAAAAAAAATGCATTCACTGTGTCTGAACTCATATTCACAATTACAAGAACATCTTGTCCAACCACTTAAAAATACATCTCAGAAACAGACACTGGGGATCCCAACACTGAGAACGAACGATCCTTAACTGGAGAAACAGCATCCGTTTTTTAGCTTAGTCACTTTTATTACACTTCTCCCTTATGACCAGGGTGATGAGACGGGGAAAGATGCTCTCCACCACGGCCAAGAGTTTATATCTTCGTGTGATTGCTGGTGGTTTATACAGTATGGTACGTGTCCCTCTGTCACATCTTTTTTTAACCGTTTTTTTCTCTAGCAAACTGCGGCGGCGCTTTCCCTCCTCCCCTGCTTCTTCAGCAGCTGGATGCGGTTGTGGACGTAAAACTTGATTGCCCTCCAGTCTCGCTGGTTGCTCACCAGCAGAGGGCAGAGTTCGAGGCAGCGCTCACAGTCTGCCTTCGCAGGGACTCGCAGCTCCATGAGGTTTCGCTTCAGGTGAGTCTCCACTGCTACACGCTCTGCCTCCGACCAGGGACGCTTCAGTACACCACGCTTCCCTGTGAGAAAGACGAGGTGTTGCAGAATTTAAACAAAAAAAGTGAACAGGATTCTCTGTTTATCAGACTGATGGTTACCTGATTTGGGTGGAATACATCGCCTCTTGTGGACGTTGGCTATAGATGGGCTAACTGGAGATGGAATGGACACTCTCTTCTTCCGCGGCGGTCGACCCGGTCCTTTCTTCTTCACTATTACCTCAACCTTCTCCTTCACTTCCTCCTTCTCTTCTTCTGCCTCAGAAACCTCTGAAAAGGAGTCTGCTGAGTTTCCAGACATCACTGTAGGACAGAGATAAACCAGAGGGTGGTTAAGTCAAATCAAAATAAATAGCACAATCATTTCTGAGTAAAGGGAGCAACTGCAGTACTGTAATGTACCTCCTGGGGGCTCACTACAAATTGGCAGTGAAAAGTGCTTAAACCAGCAGACTGACTGGTGGAGTCATATGTAATAATGCACCAATTAAATTGTGCCTTGGATTAGAAATATTTGTTATCTTACTAATAATTTGTTCTTTGGCTCTAAGTGTAGTATTTGAGCTTTAATCAAGTCATATATCTGATGTTGTTTTGCTTTAAAGAGAAGACTTGAGGGGGATATATGGTATCCTAAAAATAAATAATGAAAACATAAAAAACAAACAATTTCAAAAAACATACAAATAATTTTTCAACACATGGTTTGAAGCATCTACTCATGAAATTTTTGTTGCAAGAAAGATTTCTCAAAAAGTAAAAACAACAAATAAGCCAATCTATTCTATACATTTGGCCCTCCACAAATGTTATTGTGAATATTTTCTGTCAAGTAAAGCTTTCCACTGTCCACCACTGTTGATTAAACCACTTCAAAATGATTTAAGTGACTGAAATTATTTCTAGAGTCCAATACATATTAATGGTCCCACTTTTTAAGTTCAAACTCACCAATGCTTCTCAGAAGCAAAACCTGAAATGACTTAAATACCTGCTGATGGGCTCAAATACATACATCCTTGTGTGTGTGTGTGTGTGTGTGTACCATCCAGCTCAAGGCAGATGTGCTGCAGACTCATCCCTCTGAAAAGAACACCTTCCTTCTCTCCATAAAGAACAACACGACCCACCCGGCCCATGAGAGCAGGATCACGAATGATAGAGGAGCAGTTCTGGGTCACGTGGTACTCTCTCTCCAGGAAGTCCTCCAAGCGTTTGGTTGATCCACCTTGGCCTTCACCCTCCTCCAACAGTAGCAGCTGTGTAAGGATAGCTACCTGCCGCCTTGCTCTTGTTGCTGTCAGTGCTCCCGGGTTCTTAGCCCCGCTGGCTCGAGCCAGATTCCTCAGGAGGTCCGTGCCCCGGAGAGGGGTGGCAGGAGAGTGGTACGGCCGGGAGAACACGTATGGGCTCTCTGGGTCCACACCAACATTGGGGCTGGTTTGAAGGAGCAGGTCCAGGCAGGACTCACAGTGTGGGGGGAGAATAAGCGGCTGGACGCGACCACGCTTGCCTAAAACGCCGGCCCGTGGGAGATGAGAGAGGACCTGGCGCTCAAAGGGGGACAAGAGGGCTTCCATGCCGGAGGGGGGGCTGGTGCTGGAGATGGCCTGTGGGGTGATGCGGCTGCGGTAGTCCTGGATAGTGAGTTTGGCCACCTCACATTCCCGGTGGCGGTTGTAGAGGATGAGCAGGGAGAGGCTGGAATGGCAGAGCAGGCGCCATGCCTCGGCGGAGTGAGGAGAGCGGGTTAAAGAAAGGAAGGAGGAGTGCTGCTGGCGGCGGAGGTAGAGGACCAGACAAGAGAGGGAGGAGAGCAGCGGAGACATGTGATGTCTTTGTGTGCTGAAAACAGTGAGAAACAGCCGTTAAATTAGTGATGCACAATCCAGCAACTAATGTTATCAATAAATAAAAATGGGAAACGAGTATCAGAGACAACCAAACCTTGTAATCTCTCCATTCTTCTCTTCTGCAGGTTCATCTTCACCTTCTGCACTCAGCTCTAGTTCTTCTTCTGGATCTATGTCAGGCTCTGGAGTGGGGGGTGGAACTAGCTCCTCTTGACTTCTTGCGCTCTCCACCTCCACCTTCTGCTGCTCCTCCTGCTTTTCTTTCTTCATTCTCCGACCCCTCCTTGGAGTAGGCGGAGCAGGCGGCGGCGATGGACTCTTAACCCTGGTCACCACAGGAGGTGCAGCGCGTTTTGCAGCAGGTGCTGATAAGCTCGGCCCCTTCTTAGCCGCTGTGGGCTGACCCGAAGGAGGCGGGGAAAGCGAGAGGGAGAAAGAGACGGCGCCTGTGCTCGAGCGAGTAGCTGGCGATTCCCTCTCCCTGGAGAAGAGAGAGGGTGGCGCAGGGTTCGAGCCCGAGGGCTGTGGGACAGCAAAGGAATGACTGTGAGTAGCAGAGGTGGAGGACGACGAGGGTTGAGGGTGAGAGGCGCTGCCGTTTGAGGAGCTGTGAAGGTGTGCCAGCTCCATGGCTGTTCTGACCTCAGGCTGGTTGGCGTGGTGTTTCTCCAGGTGCCGTGCTAGAGAGCGATAGTGGCGCCCGCAGTACGGGCAGTGCTGCCGCCGGCTCACTGTGGCACCGCTGGAGCTGCCGATGTTAATGTTGATGTTGTTGTTGATGTTGGTGGTCGGGGGAGCCAGGGTGCTGGCTGGGGACTGGGACTGGGATCTGACTGGGGGTGTGACAGGCGCTGGGCGGGAAAAGGAAGAGCACGGGCGCCCAGGTCCTCTGGAGGAGGTGGGTGAGTTCTTTTTCTTTGAATCAACAGCGGTTGGCAACTTGCGCTTCTTGCGGCGCCGCAGCATTCGGCCCCGAATTTCTTCGATTTCCTCTTCTTCATCATCATCGTCATCATCATCATCTTCCTCCTCTTCGTCCTCCTCGCGATCGGAGTCACTGGGTTCAGAGTGTGTGAGTGGGGAGGATGAGGGTGATAATGACCAGGAGGGGGTAAGGTAATCGGAAACAGAGAGGGACAGTGGGTGGGGGCCAGCCTCATCCTCCTGGTGAGAGACAAATTTCAAATTCATTAACAGGGTCTGCAGTTCTATTAATTCACAAAAAAACACTGTGTTCCTTAATTTCCAAACATATTCGTTTTGATGTTTTCATCGAATGAGTTTACATTAAGAAGACTATAACCAGAATTATTTATAATGTCCTTATCTGTAGTTGCTCACCATTGCATTCTCGCCCCAGTCTGTCAGGCTGTAGTCCACTGTGATCTCCTCCCCTTTGGCGATGTCGCGGATTGCTATGACGACCAACCGTACCTGCGTCCCACAGTGGACCTCTCGGATGCGGCAGTTGGGTGGCGGATGGAAAAGCACGGGCCCCCGAACCCCACTCGCCCCTTCCTCTCCCAACTCTGGCACACTGAAAAATGCAACCTGATGTTAGTAATATGGATCCTCTATGAAAAATACAAAACAGGCAGCAGATCACAGCGACCATGGTTGGTGAGGGGTCTCCTTACCAGAGCTGAGCAGGATCGGGCAGGTAGTAGGGGCTGCCAGGTGGAGGGAGGCGGTCCTCTGCACCCTCTGGGTACTGGCCCTCACCTGAGATGGAGAAAACTGTTTCTATCCATCACATCATAACAGCTTCATCAACAACGAGCCTTATGTTAGAAAGATAAAAGGTGTTGCCTTCCAACAATACACTGATGACTACAACACTTGTTTTCTATAAGCACCAGAATGGATGAAAACACCAACAGCATGTGGCAAAATGATTGTGTGTGTGTGTGTGTGTGTGTGTATATACCAGGGCTGTAGCTGTGTTCTGACATACTCTCCTCCTCCTCATCTTCTGTTACATACGCTCGGTCGCACACCTTCACAGGTGTCCCCTTCCTTTTTCTCCCACACACGCGGCTGTAAAAACAAAACCAGGGCTTCGTTCAGCATAATGACACGTTCAGACGCAGCGGCGCTCAAGACTCTGGTGCTGGAAGCGTCTGGATAAAGGGCAACGGAAAAGAGCGGAGCATGCGATGCCACAGTAAGGCTGTGAACTACATGTGATGATAGCAGCAGTGGCTTCTACTCAAGGAAATTTTACATACTTTTGATTTGACAAACAATGAAAACACAGTTGTTTAGAAACATGGATTTTTTTCACAATCTGCATTGTTGGTTTTGGTATCGGGTGTAAGGATATCTTTCAATGGTGAGTGTTGGAAAAGGGTTAGGGTGTTACTGCACACACATCCTGTTTATGCTGGCTTTAATTAAGACTGTTCACATATCAGTAAACCTTCTAGATAAAATATTCTGTGTACTGTGTGAGAATGTTGTATAGTAACCTATACACGTTTGCCCAAATTTTGCCCATACATTTGCAGATAGCTAATAGAAACATTTTTAGATGTCCATAACGCAACAATTTTGAGCTAAAACTATAAAAAACTATACTCACTTCATCAATTGGTTAATCAGCAAAAACATAATCAGAAACTGTTTTGATATTTGATCGTTTCAGAAAATTATTGCTGCAAACGTTGCAAAATTCTGATCGAACAAAAAATCAAACATCTGAAGACAAAGTTGACAAAGCCACAATGGCCATTTATGACCATTATTAACATTTCATTGATGACAAAGGGAGGATTCATAGCAGGTTTATCATTAAGGTGTATAAGCTGCAGCCCTAATTCAATTTACTGAGATCAAACGGCAGCAAAACCTCACAATAAGAGCCTGTACGTTGGGGATGTTTGAGTTCGAAAATTACCATCAAAATAGTTGCTGATACTGATAAACTAATCAATTCAGCCACTATTTATTGCAGCTCCAGCCAAGTTAGAATGAAAACCACCATCTTTGACAATATATTTTATCACAGCTTTAATAATGGTCTCAAGTTTCCCTGTCACTGTTTTCATGTGCAGCATCATATTATAATCTTGTGCAACATCAAGTTAAATATCACGTGCAATATCTATTTGTCTAGTTGTATTCTTTTGTATTCTTGTAACTTATCTTACTTGTATTACAGAATCTTTAGGCACTGCATATTTTTATACTTCACTGTATTTATCTATTATAATATTCTTTGTTATTGTAACTTTGGGGCAAGATTTTCAACGTATGGTTACTTTTCAATGTATGGTTACTGTGTTCTAAGTTAACTCTAATGCACAAGTCAGTCCTAATGTACGTTCAGTGTATGTTACTGCCACTGGATGCTTGAATTTCCTTCGGGATCAATAAAGTATCTATCTATCGATCTAAGATCTGGCACAAGAATTTCCTTTGGAGTTAATATATATATATATATATATATATATATATATATATTATCTTATCCCTCTGAGCAGCTGTACATCAGTCCCTAAACGTACAGATCATAATGGAGGAACTAATATTCTTCTGTGGACAGTAGCTGGGTCTCAGGTATAATTATGATTTTAACAATAATAATATTGGACATTGCCCCACCCCTTTGTTCAATCCCGTCAGGCTGTATAGATGCATTGTCAGAAGGCTGATCGCCTCCACACGCTGTGTTCGATTCTGGTGACACTTCACTTCTATCGGACACATTTTGGTCGTGGTCAGCAACTTTGTTTACTCGAAGCCAAAACAAGCCACGAGTGACGACGTGCAGCGGCGGAACACACGGTCCGAGAGGAGAGCGTGAACACACGGGCTCTGCTCGACGACACGTTCACATGCATGTGCAGCCGATCACGGCAGACACACGACAACACACCCGAAGATCGGCCAGGTTACCCCCCGATGGTTCCTGCTGGGTGCATGCTAACGTTGATGCTAAACCAGCGCTAGCCCTGTTAGCTTCTAGCAGCTAGCGTCGGTCAAAACATCATGAACCGAGCGGCTGGAGATGAGCGAGGCGCGGAGGAGGCGCGACCTCCCGGGACACAGCAGCTGCCGCCGGGTGAAAAAGCAGCGAAGCTCGCTCCCCCTGCTCCGTTTTCTCCAATTTAACCAAAGGAGAAACGCACGCGAAATAAAGGCTCCTAACGTGAACTGAAACAGACGCGCACGCTTGCAGCGGCGCGTGCGTCCCTAGTGTTGGAGCTGCCACATTTCCCCGGAGGAAAAACGAGCCCGCGCGGCGGCGAACCGGCGGCCCGACACACTCACTCACCCCCGCGGCGGCGGCGGCTTGCTCCCATCCCCGTCGCTGTCGAGGGTCGGCGGCTCCCGGTAGTCAAAAGGCGAGCGTACATTCTCCGCCATTAGGACTCCCTTCGCTACCTCTCGCGCTCCGGTAGATCGCACAACGCGCATGTGCACAACATCCCTCTGGGGCTCTAATGGTAAAATGGGGTGCACCCACCTCTGAGGAGAATAAAGAGAAACTACAACACAATGCCACACACTTGTAGTACATGTACAGTATTATCGCAGTACATCTTCATAGATGTTCATGTGAGAGCTCATGAAGTCACGTGCATTTGAATCAGTGCTTTGAAGCAGTGGTGGAGAGAAGTACTCAAGTACTACAATGTAAAATATCGAGGCACAAGTACTCTACTCGAGTATTTCCATTGTATGCTTTTTCATTTTTCCACTGTACTTTATTTCAGAGGCAAATATTATATGTTTTTATTCCACTGCACTTATTTCAAAAGTTTTACCCACTAGTTACTCTTCGAATAAAGATTTCAACATGAAGGTTTTGTAAAATGTGATTTAAATGTCTGTGATTACCCACAGTTTCAGCATTCCAAAAATATTACACCTAACTACTACTGCAAAGATTTTAAAATCAAGGGTTTAAAAACACTTGGTTAGCTCATAAAATGCACTGTTAAATGTGAATCAGTGGGTTCAAACCAATTTCACAGGTGATTGGACAGTAAAAAGTCTAATATAGACTAATTGTTCATTGCCTAGAAAGATGAATATAAATGTAACAAAACTTTTCTCTCATTAATCATCTCATGACCCCTAAGATTTGTTTTCCAAGGGTGGGAGCCAACAGATTAAACTACTGATGAGTTCTTAGAGTCCATCTGTAAAATTAGTAGTGGAATAAGTATTCAGATTCTTTAATTAAATAGAACTACCAATACATACACGTACTGCTTCTCAAGTCAGCAGAATTTACTTAAAATATCAAAGTAAAAGTGCTGCCAATTGTAGGTGTGGTATCACTATATATTATTTTATTCCCTCTAAGAATTCACGTTTGGTGCAGCAACTCAAAAGTATGAGTTACACATGTTACAAGTGATATTCCAATGCTCTCTATTCGTGAGTGTTGTTAACTTCCAAAATCCATAGTCTAACAAAGAGTGGCCTGAACTTAAATGAGCACTCAGATCAATACCTTTGATTAAAAATGACATTTTGGCAAACACATGATATAAAATATATATATAACAGTCAGTTATATAGTAACTTATCTTGTGCACACTCAATTTGTGGCAGAGATGGTTGCCACTTAAGGCTTTATCTAAATACTTTGGAGTTGAATATCAACAAAAGAATAAATTATTACACCTAATTTTCCATGTGTATGTCATAATAGTGTATAGTTTTATGATTTGGTTCTGATTACAAAAAAAAGCATAAATCAACTTCTTATAGGTCATTGGTGCAGAAAATACTATATCTCTATCAAATTATAAAGCTCTATTTACAAAATAATAATAAAATGTTACCGAGAAATTATAAGTGTAAATGCAGACGTGGGGTTTAGAAACAATGAAGTAAAGTCAGCATCAGTAAAACACAAAGGTTAAGATTGCCTTTTAATCTTCAATGCACATCCAGTTATTTATCACAGAGATAAAAGAAAAGAACGACACTGAGAAATCCGCCAAACCGGCAAGTCTGGACGTCACAGCTCATTCACGCACTGAGGCTGTGCTGTGTCAGGCATTTAACTCTAACGTGAGGTGCAGAGTGTTTGATACGTTTGGCTACAGACAGTACAATCCTAACAGAAGATATTGGTCTAATATAGTGGTTCTCAAACATCTGGCAAAATGTTAGAGAGCCACAGGTCTATTAGTTCAACCTCATGAACAGTGTAGCAGCACATTCAAGTGTAATATCAGGAGAGAACTTGGAGACCGGAGCAGCAACTTGATTATCACAGATTATGTCAAACAATAAAATATACACGCATTCTGTCTATATATGGAACTACTAAGAATAGATATGTTAATAATGGGGTACAATAAGAGCTAGGTGACTTATTAAAATAGCTAAGGGCTACAGGTTCAGCTGCACATCAGTCACAGTTTTAACAGTTGGGTACTTTGGCTACATTCTAGCAGTTAGTAGATTCTGGAGTGTTATGAACAGCACATATTTAGTCATCAAAAGGTGAACTCACTTAAATAAAATAAATTACACACTGTATACAAAAAAAGATATTTCCAAAACACTATCTCTGCCACCGCACCAGGCGAACCAACCTTTACACACGCAGAGTGCAAACTCACTGGGTTTAAAGTGAGTCTGCCTTGCTTCTTTGTCAAAGGAAATAGCAACTGTGGGAAACTAGAGGTCATTTTAGCACTTGCTGTGGAAATACCAGCATCTGGGAAAACCTGTCTACTGGGCTTTGTTTTAGAAAGGAGCTTAGTTGTGATTTCAGTTGAACAGGGCTTTTAGAACCTCTAGTGTTCACAGAGGATATTCCGCATGACCTAATATTTCATCTGGAATAAGTACAAGACAAAGCTGGCTGTTAGTGTTGAGTGAGTTCATTCAGGGATGTTGCTAGATCCAAACGAAAAAGAGTTAGATCTCCTCTGCTCCTGTCGTCTCTGTGTGTAAGATGTGGAGGGTCTGCACGGCGTGGTCGGCCCAGTGGATCAGCTCCAGCAGCACGCGATAGGTCCACATTTTGAGCCCAAACGTTCCCCCAGCACCGTCGGGTTCCTACACGGAGGAGAGCAGGTTAACTTAAAAACATCCAGATGCATCATAAAAAGAAAAACATAAAACTAATTTACTGAATGACTAGTTTGCCTGCAGCTAGTAAACCATTAAATCCATCGCTGCTCTGAGTGATCTGAAACAGAAACAGTCAATTTTACATTTTAACGTTTTCCAACTGATCATTGATCTTGATGGAAAAAAAGTCAAGCAAATTTAGGGGACTGATATCTCTAAGTGTGTGCAATTTGGTACAGCTTGAATTTAAGGGGGCTGTTGGGCCTTAACAGAGGTATGCGCTCCACTGAGAGCCGGTTCTAGTTTATTCATTTAGTTCTAGTCAGGTGAACACACTTTTTATTGTTTAGTTCAGTCCGCCATTGTCAATAAGTGCAGGGTCTGCATTTGCTTTTGCATGTGTGTGTGTGTGTGTGTGTGTGTGTGTGTGTGTGTGTGTGTGTGTGTGTGTGCGTTATAGCTCATAGACAGATGCTTCAATCTGACAGACTTTGTATATAATATATTTTCTTAATTTCTCCAGTATACCGAGAACAGAACCAATAACACCACAGTTTATCAATACCATTGGCTTAAAATCTGATTATAATAATTTACTGGAGCCCATTAAATACAGAGTTTTGGTCTCCATCACTATACAATACAAAGGAATAAGACATGGCCCTTGGTAGATATATATATAAACTGACGTAAAAGTAGAACAAGTGGTGGAACAATAACGGTTAAGAGTCAAAGGACCTTTTCTGAAACTGGTGCTAAATAGCAAAGTGTCTTTGCGAGTTTCAGGACTGATGCAGGAGTCCTTTTCCTGTCAAGGGCCTGGATTTGTATGTCTGCTCACTGGTGCAGGGCAGCTATGGGTTTTTTAAAGATTGTTTTGTTGTTGAGTGAACTAAAACAGAACAGTGTCAGAAAAATCAAAGCAAAGAGCTGAAAGACGCTAAAACCATCTGGGGAGGGGAAGTAACCTGCAGGAGGGATATAAACCTCTTGTCGCTCTGAGTGACACTTTTTTTTTTTTATACGTCTTTATCCTTCAGTGCAGATTTAATCACAATCCAAAGATTGTCTGGATTATCTACGAGATTAAGTTGATGATTTGTACCCAACATTAGTCACATTACCATATCGAGTAATTCAGGGTTTAGTCAGACTCTGCTGAAGCTTTAAGTACTCCGTTTAAAAATGAATTTATCAGCTTTGTGTGGATTTCTTATTCTGCTGAATGCAGGTGTCAGATCTGATGTAGATTAGTCTTGTGATGAGACCAAAAAAATTCAATACAACTTAAACATGTAGGTGACAACAATACATTTCATGGAGAAAGGAAGGGAACCTGGTCACCTGAGAGACATAAGAATATCATACTTTTTATAATTGTACATACTTTTTACTGAAAATGAGGCATGTTGTGGTTTTTTATGTAAAATAAAACACAAATATACTTTTAAAATAAGGGTAATGGACAAACCTGGAGTCCAGAGGATGCTCGTTCACATAAATACTGGTTTACCAAGATAAACTTTAAGGCTTGTGTAATTTTTTAATCTTCTTATTACTTGTTTTTTTAATTCATGAGATTTTTCAAATGCATGTCATTTAAAAGTTTAGAGAACTACATTTAGTACTTCAACTGCTTTTTTATTTTGTGTATGTGTACCTGGAACAGGAGTCTCTATATGGATAAAATGCCATACTTTATGATGTTTGATAAATTCATAGTCACTCCAGAGGACGTCTTCCTTCTAACTACTGAGAGATTCTTCACCTCATTACACTGGTGGTCAGGAGTGACTTCCAGGGTCTTGCTCTCGGTCTCTGCGAGACTTTTGGTGGTGAAGAGCAAGTGCTCGAGCCGGGCCCGGACATTGGTCCTCATGGTCTCGTAGTCGCCATCCAGCTCGCCCCACTCCTCATCTTCCTTCAGGATGACACAGTGGAGCAGCCCCAGGCACTGCCGCAGAGCCGCATGCAGCAGCTGAACCTTCTCCTCAGTGCTGGGCTCCTCTGAGTCTGGGGACAAGGACACGATGCGCCCGCTGTCTGGGGTGTGGTCCAACAGGAAGGTCTCCCTCTCTTTCTGCAAAGGCAAATCTAACACATGACTTTGAATGCTGGGCAGCAATACCATGCCTTGCTGGCCTAGCGCTCGTGACTTTATTATTTGATATTGATCAATTGCAAATGTAGCACTGAGTGGGAATTGATTGTGCTGATCAATTGAAAGGTGTTTTTAAAAGGATGCTGAGGCACAGCTGCATGACAGCAGAAAAAAATAACCCCATGCACTCTATCCATTAGGGGCCCCAGGGGAAATGGAGGAGGTGGGGGGGGTTGTTTTAGTGTGATTACACTGTGCAGCACAGCATCAACAACACTGTGAGAGCACACTGCTCAATGTAGATTCATTAAAAGCCAGATGTAGTGCAATGGAGGTATTAACAGGTAGCTAGTGACCAACATGTCCGTGTGGAGCCACAACTAACGGAAAGGGGAGTGTGTCGCACCGCCCCTGAACACCACCCTCATAACTCACGTAAAGCTGGAGCAGACGGGTACATTCGTGGTGCAGTAGCCGGGCGAGAGCCGCCGCTCTCCCGGTCCGCGACCGTCCAGCCCCCGGAGCGTCCAGCTCGGTTATCGGCCGCTGCTCTTCCGACTGCTCTGCCATTTGCTCCCCAGCCCCGGTTCCACAGGAGGGTCAGCGGCGGCGGCGGCGGCGAGCGGGACGAAGGCCGAGCGAGGGGAAACAACGTCTCCCAAAGCTCCCCGCCCCCCCGACCCCCAGCGTCGAAAATATCGGGCGGCGAAGCAGCGTTTTTTCGGATGTTTTCTCAGTTTGGCGTCGGCCCCGGAGCTCCTGTCCTCGCTGCCCGGGTCAGTGCGGCGTGTTGGTGTCGGTGCTCATGTCGGCGTGTGCGCAGCCAGAGGGGATTTAATTGGTTCCGCAAGCCACAGGGGCGTGTTTAGGGGGACGCACAGAAGGGGCCTTTTTATTTCCTCCCCCCCCCCAAAAAAAGCGTCACCGTGCGGCCCCCACCCATCCTCCTGCAAATAATACAAACTCTCTACTGGGACAGTTTGTTTTTCCAGTTCCTGACGCACGACAACTAGAAAATAAATATAAAACAGGACATCTGCTGTAAACCTTTTTCTTCATGTGAACAGGGAGGAGAGGATAAAAAGCTGGGTGGGGTGGGGGGGGGGGGGTGCCATGTTTTACAAACTAATTAATTAATCTTGAGGAAAAAATATCAGATTCAGAACAGTCAGTCACTTTAAGACGTTTGTAAGTGTTATTTTGAATGTAGAAGGTTATTTCTTATTTGTATTAATTGAAAATAAGCACGAATATTTGTCTCATAGGGCTTAACGAGGTGCGGCATCCTCTGTCCTTACAGAGCAACTTGCAGGTTAAAGATATCAGTGAATTATTGCGTAGGAAAATGAAGATAAAACTTGATTTTCATAATATGTCATTTATATCTGGACGAGCATGACTTCTGGAGTCAGTCTGCAGCACAGGGGAGACTGGACGGATTCAATTCTATTTTGATCAATATGGATCTCAATCCCAGCTTTGAGAGAGAAGAGGTTGCAAATGCTCACACATCAACCAAATTTAAATCTTGACATCTATATAAAATTAACTTTTTTCTCAGCAGTGTGTCAGTGTTTAAAGTATTTATACATAAGACATTGTCTGATAGAGACAAAGCGAACAGCAAGTAATATAATCGATCAATTAAACTAGTATTTTTGGTAAAGTACCATATTCACAAAACTACATGTATATTTTTATTATCCTGCACACTCATGTTCTCCTATTCATGCAATAATAAAGCTGTGATTTGAATTAAGTTTGTTTGTATTTATTGACTTTTATATTTATTTGTGGATTTTCCATGTAAGGACTTCATCCTCAACATTGTTGTGAATATATTTAGATTAAAAATACATAGAGCACATTTCAGCTAATTTTACCTGTTAAGCACACATACGTAGTCAAGCCTAATTATTGGTGTACTTATGTACATATATCATTTTTTAATTGACAAACTAATTTTCAGGTTGTCATTATGGATTACTGATTGTAGACGGATCTACAACACAGTGAAGTGTATAAAATGAAAGGGTCGGATTACTTTCTGAAGCTGTTTGCAGTGTGCCAGCGTGTTGACTGATGAGCCCCAGATCTGTTATAGAAACAGTTTGTCTATTACATGGTTTGTTCAGCAGATGGTGCTAACAAGTTGATTTTTCAGCATTATAATGTCCAGCTAACTGGATTTTCTTGTTACTGCCACTAGCATATTCCCTTAAGTGTTACCTGGTTTGAATTACATGCCAAATATTAAAACACATTGGTTTGCTTTGTGTTCCTCTTCATCTTGTCTTGTCTTTTTCATTTATTCCCCAGTATGTGATTTAAGGGTATTGCAGTTATTAATAAACATGTGTAATTTTAAATAATTCAGTAAAATGATTCTCTTGTTGAAAGGGTTTGCACAAAAAAATACATCAACCCACAGACTTCAGCACATAATTAATTTATTCTTCCATATTTTCTGATAAATTAAGCTGATAATTACTCAGTAGTAGTGGCAGTGTACAGAGGTATATTCTCTTATTTAACATTTCTAACAAAAAATATTTTGCTCATCCACTGAGACAATACGACAGTTAAAAAACAAAACAGAGGGCAACCTGGCATACTGTTGCCTGTATAATCCTGAAATGCAAAGATTTGTAATAACTGATTATACCAGACGACAAATGTTTGGACAAATGAGGACGATGATATAGATATTTTTGACATATGACAGTAGGAAAAGTATGGAGGTAAATAATAAAATTAACAATAGCTGGCTTTCATTGTAAGAACTGCTTATTGAACCTCATTTGGTTGTAGTTGTTGCTCAGTGGGATTTTTCTTCCCTATGTTTTAAGCAACTAAAGCTGCTGGAGGTAACCTCAAGGACAACCATCAATTCACTGTGTAAATAGATTAAAGTTTAAGATAAAGATATACACATATCTATATACAAACACAGGGTGACAAAGTTAAAGTTTTAAAATTCTAACTAAGTGGTAAAAGAAGCATAAGGAATCTACATTTTTAATCATATTCCCTGACATGAAGTAGTTATGCAACTGTATGTGACTACTAAATTATACTCCATGGAGACAAACTGCGTGTGCCTTCAGTTTCCCTCCATAAAGTTCCTCATTCTTGAGCCGTCTATCTAGATTAAATTATCTCCGTGAATCTCTGCACACTGCAACAGAATCTGTCTCTCTCCTTCCCGCTCCCAGACAACCCCCTCCTCGTCCTTCCTCCTCTCCCTGCAGCTCTCCCAAACCATGTCCCCAACATCCTGGTGGTCCCCGCCCACAATTACCTTTTCCCACAGCTCACCCTCTCCAGGTACTGGTGCAACTTCAGCCGCCTCCCTGCTCCACTGCACGGTCTGCTGGGAGGTCAGGGAGGTGACGGAGCTGAGGGTGAGGAGGGTGCTCTGGGAGCCCACGGTGCTGGCGGGAAGAGCAGGGAGCTGGATGAGCTGCGGGTGGCTGTTGGTGGAGAGGTGAGAAAGAGGAGCAGCGGTGAGGTGCAGCAAGGTAGGGGCCTGCTGCTGGTGTGCTACCTGCACCACATGATGCGTCGGCAGTTGGAGGAACTGGCTTTGAGACACATCTAGCTGAGTCTGTGGAGTAAAGGGGAGCACCACCTGCTGCAGCGGAGTGAGTGTACTTCCCACTGCTGCCTCCTGGCTCTCCTGGCTGAGAGAGGGCTGTTCAGGCTGGGTGAGCACGGGGACGTTCTCCAAGACCGGGGTGGGACATCTTATTACCGTACCCCCATTGGCTGCGACAGCCTCAGCTATGAGCACCTCAGGGTGGCTCTTGGCCTTGTGGGCAACAACAGAGTCCTTTTTTTCAAACTTTTTGCCACAAACAGAGCAAGAAAACTGGTAGGAGGCTTCTGCATCGTGTTTCTTCATGTGCCAGTTTAAGGAGGCCTTCTGACGGCAGGTGAAGCCACAGATCTCACACCTGCCACAAGGTGGAAAGAGAAGAATATATTATAATCCAAGGTCTCATCTATGACCCTTTACCTCCAATTTACTAAAAACTACAGTTATAATACAAACTACAGTGCTTTTAAACTAATATTATTACAAGCGGAATTTACTTGGGCTACAAATTAAAATACTTTCTAATCATTACTTGTACTCTTGGATCAATACTAGTGCTGCTATATAATATAAGGCATTTAGATAACAAAGTTAGTCAAGATGGGGTTAATTCTAGCTATTTTAAATGCTATTGGGTTATTTAATATACAATTTAACAATGTTTTTTACTTTACGTGGTCATGACAGACATAAAATATTCATATGCAAAGGAAGAATTACAATGAATCCCTCTACATACTTTCCACCATGACTCCGAACTAAAACAAAAACAACTACAAATTGTGTAAGATCTTAAAATGTGTATGACAAAGAACAGACAATGTTCTTCATAAAGTCTTAAGTCAGAGATATTTATTGCAGTGCGTCTTCATCAACAAAAAAAACAGATCTGTTATGTCTGGCACTCTCAATAGAAAATCCATCCGCACATTACATCACACATTATTTGTAGTCCCATAAATAGGTACAACTAAGAAAGCTGTTTACACAATGGATTTATAGCTGACGTCGTTATGCAACACTGGATAAACTATGGTTTACTTTGTTAAGTCTGTGGACTAACTAGGATTCAAATATATATCAGTGGGCTCGTGTCAATGGTGTGGTGACAGAAGGAGCTTCAATAGTAAATAATGACATTAGTTGAGTTTGATGTGTTTCTTATCTTGTCTATTGTGTTAATTCTCTCTATTTGTTAGCATTAAAAAAAAACCTCAAAACCCTTAAAACTACCAGAATGCAGTAGCAGAGAGTGGCTGAAAACGGTTATCTTAAATGAATTCATAATCAGCAAACTATCGCTCCTACTCACTGTATAGGTTTCTCTCCTGTGTGGATCATCCTGTGCACAGCGAGGTTATGGGAGCTCTTGAAGGCACGAGCACAAAACTCACAGATGTAGTCCCGTTGGTCTGAAAGACAAATGATGAGCAGAAATGAACAGAATGCATGAAAAGAAAGAAAGATGAATTATTATATTTTGCAGTCATTTCATTGCTTAGCTTGGTTTGTACAATGAAAGATTGGTTCTGTTATTGAGAAATCCTAAGGGAGAGTATAAACACATGAACTCTCGACATCACCTGTGTGGTGCTTTGCGTGGCGCAACAGCTGCTTCTGCAGACGAAACAAGCGCCCACATGAAGGGTGGTCACACACATACTTCTTTTTTAGCAAGTGCTGGTATTTTATATGGTGCTGAAATAAAGAGTAGACAAATAAAGAATCAGCTCGAAGAAGAAAAAATAACATCCATTCAATCCTTTATAGATTAAAGTAACCATTTAAAGATCAATATCAAATGAAACAAAAAAACATTTCAGAGATTAAAAGTAGCATTATATCCATTTTATTTCACTGGGTAACTAAATATTCTATACTTTAATTCAGTGTAGAATTCCAGTTTTTTTGGAGGGGGGGGGTCATGGTTATGGGAGACAGGATGGCAGACCTGTAGGTAGCGTGGGTGTGCTAAGACAGTACCACAGCCTTCCATTTCACAGCGGACATACTGCACTGGGGGCTTTTTCCTGTGAGGACAGGAAAAAAAGGAAACAGTATAATAATCAGGTTCTATTTAATTAACACTAGTTATCAATGGGAATTGACATAAGAAAGATTTGTACCTTCGCTTTGGCTGCTGAGGGGCTTTGCTATCTTTGTGCTGTCGACCGCGTCTGAATGGAAACAAGTTCTGAACTTTAGTACAAATTTTAAATGATGAGGAAAATCACACATTGATTCTTCTTCTAAGGTTTCAATGCAGCATCAACTTCAAAAATTATGCCACACATACTTTCAAATCCAAGCTAAAGACCTACCTGTTTACCATTGCTTTTTATTTATCTTCTTTTAAATCAAATGTATCTGTTAAGTTTGTTTTATTGTTTACCTTTGATTGCCTATTTTCTTGTTTTTCTTGTTTTTACTCTGTGTGATTTTTCTTGATGCTATTATTATTTTTAGCATTTGTTTCTTTTGCTTTTGCACTCTGTAAAGAACTTTGGGTATGAAATGTGCTATATAAATAAATGTGCCTTGCCTTGGTGGAACTGTGTTAAAATGTTATATTTGAGTTGTGACTTATTTCCATAACAAAGGTGGTATTGTATATTAATACATGAAATCTACGATGTTTTCATTCTGATGGATAGAACATGGATGAAGAAGACATCTCAGTGTGAGTCAGGGGAAAAAAACTGTTCTGGGCCTCCACCCAGGAGACAGTTTTTGTTGTTGTTTGTTTGTGTTATTGTTTCTATGACTTTGAGCAGGATGACGCAAAAGTACTTTCCAGTACATTCGGATCCAGGTAGACGGGCGGTTCCATTTATTGTTCTTGTCTTGGCAGAGGTTTGATTGCCATCTCTTCCTGCCATAATCTCAGTGTGAGAAACAGGTTCTGTTACTCCAGGGTGAAACTGGTGAATGTTGGCTCGTATGGTTACGGGTGTTTTGACTAAAAAGTATTTTAAAATATTTAATAACTCACCTGTCACAATCTGGAGTGTACTTCATAATGCACTTATGTGTGCACCACAGTACTTTCCTTTAGATTATTATGAATCCACAATTTACTTACTTTCTGGTTGGCTCTGTGTTATCACCCTCTCCTCCCTTGATTTGCGCAACAATCTCAGTTGATTCTTCCTTTTTGACGTCATTGTCTTCTTCCTCCTCCTCTGACTCCTCTTTTTTGACTTCCTCTTGTAATGTTGCACACTGACTTGATTTCTTCCTAAAGAGTAACAAGGAAAATCAAAAGTGAAACATTTTAACATGGGTGGTCTTCATATAAAGTGACTTTCGTGACTAATACAAATGAGGAAAGGCAGTGAGCTCAGTGTACGTCTTTGTGTCAGGTTGACAGATGAGGTCTTCTCGGTCATCGCTGAATGGAGGGTCCTCACCGAGAGCTGCGTCTGCAATGCTATATGTGGGCATTGACACCATATGGACCACGATAAAATTCACACTGACCAAAAGAACTGATACCTTAAAAACTTCTGTGATGCTCACCAAGTTGAATAACACTCACTTGTCATTGCTTTCTTCCAAAGCACCTGTGTCCTTCCCTGTAAAACAGAGACACTGAACTTCAGTATTGAAATCTTTGAGTATTATTATATTGACATGTACAGTGTGTAAGAAAACCAAAGGAAGTTGTCATTCTCTTACCACATGACGGAGCCTCCATCTCTGCTGCTGATGTGGTGTGCGAGGCTCGGGTTCTCCCTTTGCCCTTTCCAGATTTGGACAGCTTGGGTCCGCGTTTGGAAGCTGAGCGAGCCAGGGTGTCAAAGTGTTAGGGACACATCTAGTACATTTCTGCTGAGAGGGGATGTGCATTTCAGTGAAGTGTTTGTGTGTGTATGTGTGTGTGCACCTTTTATGGCAGTGGATCTCTTTGTGGCAGCTCTGAGAGAAAGAGAGAAAGCAAATAAATGTGCAGTGCAACTAAAAAACAAAGCATGATGCTGGGATTGGCAAAGGACAAGATGACAAGAGCACAGCGAGGAACACATGTGTATCCAACTCATTTTGCTTTGGTTACAACATCTGGTATTTCTATAGCTTTAAGAACCCCCAGTGATAAAACACACTTCCGACAATTATAGCCACGAGCCTCCTCGCTGTGCAGACACACTGGTGCTGCTTGCAACAGTCGTGTTCAGTAAAGTAGCTGTCGTGTCTTTCTGTGCATGCACTTACTGCATGTCAGGTGAGTGTCGGGAGCGTGATCCCGCACGTCTCGTACGTCCCCGAACCAGACTTGCGGGTTTTTTCGTGGAGCCGCCACGATCCTCAGACCCGGCAGCGGTACAAGCTGCCGCTCCCCGGGCTCGCAAAACACGCACGGAACCTCCGACAGGAGCCCGAGAGTCCGGGCGGGTCCCCGCAGGTGCCGCGCGGCCTCTGCGTCCCCTTCTCCCGCCGGGCGACTCAAGCGAGCCCGCGGATGAGTTCGGGGCCTCCTCGGAGTCTCCGGTTGTCTCGACCCCGGGACGAGAGGCCGAAACCTCGTCCTCCTCTGAGTCCATGTCGCTGTTGTTCAACTGTCAAGAGCCTCACGGATGTTTTTTACTCAGTTAGACGTGAAAATATAAAAATGAAGATCCAAGCAGAAGGCCCTGCTCCGGGGGGGGGGGGAGACTAGTGTAGTTCACTCGCTAAAGATAAATGTCCGACACTGCACGGCTGCTACATTAAATCTGTTATTGTTAAAATGTCACGTTTTATGAAGAATCTCATTTTACAAACATTGAACAGTAATTTCTTCTTAAAGCGACAGCAAACCTCGCGTTTCTTTGGAGGAGACCGGCTCCGCTCAGGATGCGTCTCCTTTAAGAGCCGCGGCACGGAAATGCGATAGGCTTATTTTTGGACCTACAGGGTTTCCGTACTATTTACAAACTGGTGATTGTGGGAAATGTAGTTTTTAGCACAACACTGTCTCCAAGCCATATTAAAAACTGGATTATTTTTAGTCCTACAGATAAATGAAATACTACATTAATTTATTACTTTTAAAATGATTTGACACTTATTATATGACACATATCTTATATTCTCATAGCCTGCTTCATAATCCAGAGTGAACATACACTATATCTGGTCAAGTCAAGTCAACTTTATTATCAACAATGCCATATGTGCCGGACATACAGCGAATTGACATTGCGTTTCCCTCTTATCCCCGGTGCAAACAGCATTAAACATGAAATATAAAATATAAGTAAGTAAAAGATATAAACAGACAGTGGCAAATCTAGACAATATAAAGAAAATATGGCAATTATGGCGGGAGGAACAGAATTAACGGTATAAATATAAACAGAATTATCAGTGGAATATAAATATGGCAGTATTAACAGAATTACAGTATAAATATAAATATGGCAGATATAAACAGGATCTAAACTAATGTCCTGAAAACAAATAATTAAATACTACAATTGTCATTATTTATGTCTTTCATTCAGCCTCCTCTATAATATTAGCGTGACAAATAACAGAACATAATTAGACACTCCTAAAATACTCATTTTATTATTTTTATGTCTCTATCATTATATGGCAAACTTATATTACATCTAAAATAATGTCCTTATTTTACATAAAAGAAAAATAACTTTGCAGCTGTTAATAGAAATGTGATAATCTCATTGTTGGATAATTAAATACTACTATTACTTAAACTATCTTTTATTCTCATAGCCTCCTCAATAATATTGCACCGACATATCAATTATTAAATCCTCCTAAAAGTGTTTGCTTTAAAATCTTTTTTTTACTAGCAGGATCAAATTACATCTGAAATGATGTCCTTATTTGACACGAAGTGTTAAGTCCAATGTGGCCATTGTTAAAAATAATAGGATATGAGGTGTGGCTGTGCCCACATGTCCTCTGTGTGCCGAAAAAGAGATAACGTAAACCATAGATACTAGTCCCACATGAGTGACAACAATGTGGTATGTCTACGTGCGGAGCAGACAGGCGTGATGTTATTTGATTGTTGGGAAATTTTAGAAGAATTCTTGATGTCCCTGATGCGGGTTTTATTGTTTTTAGCTATTGCCTATATGCCTTTTTTCGCTTTTTATGATTTTTTTTATTTGTTGTCCTTGATTTTAGATTTTGTATTATATAATGTGTTGCGTCTGAGTTGCTCCTTGTACAGATTGTTAAGCCCTATGAGGCAAATTTAAATTTTTTAATAAGGGCTATGCTAAATAATTTGATCTGTTAAGTAGCTGGCCAATTAATTTATAGCTTGGAACTAAGGAATGTATTTCTTTACCAGTTGTGAGAGGGTAGGTGGTATTATTTTCACCTTTTGTGTGTTTCTCATCGTGGCATAGTTTGGCTCTAGAGACACACAGGACTTACTTCAGTTGCTGGTTTGAGATCTTAGATAAAATGTTATGTCTCTGGACTGATTTTGTCTCAGCCATAGTATTATTTCTGTTCAAGATACAGTCACAAAACATTTCAGATGTGTAGCTGAGATCAAAATGAAGGCTGATTTTAAATGGATGTGTCCATGAGACACGAATACTCATGCATGATGTATAACTCTACTCATTGTTTGCGGTGTTAACATGTTAACATGACTTCTGATTTTCCAGAGCAAGGTTTTCATAGCCTCCAGGAATTCATTACTATGCATTTATTTGTTAAAAACCTGACATGCACTACAGTTAGTTTCATGATTCATCAAAGTGTTTACAATACCTGCAATTTACAAACTCCCTGGTCAACACATCAAATCTGTTTTGTTTTAAACCAAAGGTCATTTATCAAATTAAAATTGGGGTTTTAACTTACAGCACAGATATGCTATTATTTTTTTTATTCCTCTTGTTCAAAGTTGAATCATATTCAGATAGTTTTTATCTTCAGCGCTACTCTGTTGTATTTTTGTATTGCCTTGTATGAGAGTTTGTTTGTATGTGTGAACCGATGCATTTGATCTCAACAAAAAATTCTCCAATTTCAAGTAAAGTAAAAAACAAAGCTTTTTTAGTTTCTTTTCATCATGAAATGATTTTTATCATAAGCCACTAGATGATGAAGATGTGAAAGAGTTATAAGAGTTATATCTAGTGAAAGGTTTTGACATATTTCTTTTTTTTGACTTTACAGTAAGCTGACATCAGAACATTTGTCTTGCAAACAGAGCTATTTTAGTTTTGTCTTGTCATTTTTTTGCAAATGAAAAACAAGTCAAATGTCAGGATGATGGGATCAATTTCAAGAAATAACTTATTTTCACACACTGAATTTTGATTTCATGTAGACATGCCTATGAGATGGATTAGCAGGCTTTGACAAACTTTCCAAAGATAAAACAGGAGTAAACAGAGTAAGAGAGAAGGTCAGTAAATTATTTAATGAATAAATACAATCAAATAATAGGATATTCCATCAAAACAATAAATAAAGCTACGTTTTGAGTACCATTCATAATACTACTTCAAGGACAGAATCTAAGTAGGGAAGCAAACTGTATAAAATGCAATGTTGACATGAAATGTAATAAAACATTGTTAAACAAAAATGTCAGCAGATAACCCTCACAAGATTCAGTAGCTCTTCACTCTTTCATTACTATAAAGAACAGAACAAAACAGAAATACAGAATAAATATGACTTTTAGTTTGTATTTGGTGTTGGTACAGTTTAATATAAGAATAAATATGTCTGCAGGCCCCTCTTCACCTCTGCTTGAGACTTGTGTCTCAATTACGCAATCATGAGAGACCATAAATGACAATGAAGTGGAATTAACTGCTGTGACAACACCTTTACACAAAGCAAACATGCTTCTTTAAGGCCTTATTCATTGCAGTGGCTTGCATAAGATAAAGTCTTTTTGTTGTTTTTCTGTCTCATGAGTCACTTTAAATGAGCCGTGAACAATGAAACCACAACTACGAGCGCTGGTTATTTATTTAGATGCATTATGTGGAGTTGCATTTGCTTGCCTCATCAATTTTTTTACAACCACTTTCCCAAGAATGTTTTGTTTCAATTATTTTCTAAATGAAAAATAGACTTTCGAATTTTGTTTTAAAATTAACATTTTCCCCACGTAACAAAGAAAAACCATAGTGAAAGAAGGGTTTTTGAGTTGTTATTTGTAGACACATTTAATTTTTCCAAAGAGTAAAAGTCTTCAAAGTTTAAAGACTATGTTAACCGAAGAACTAAGTATACTTTCTGGAGACAGAAAAATAGAAAATAATCATATTAACAGTAAAATAATGATAAAAAAAATAATGGCACAAACAGAATAAAACAAAATGAGATAAAATACAGAGCTGTTTTTTAAAAATATGTCTTTTCACTCAACCTCTGCTGAAGTGCATATGTGCCAACGGTGGTATGTAATCTTTCACACATCATCTCATTACGTCTTTAAGCCTCAATGAAATGACTCCACACATGGATGCAAGTATGCACGATGCCGTTGTTATTAGAGGGTGTTTGACTTAATACAATCTGTCATGCTTGCTGCTCATGCACAGATATCTCTTGTCACCCAGTCTTACTGGCAGGTGAGTCAGCTTACAAAAGGGTAAGTGACTAGAGGTCCACAAGTCTGACACGTTCTCAGACTTTCAAATTCCTGTGGGTTTTTTTAGTTCTAGGAAGAACAGACATGCAAGAGTAAAGACAAAAATGACAAAGATTAAGTTTTTTCCATTTTGCATTTTGAGAATAAAGTTAAAATGTCAGGATAGAAGATCTCTTTTTTTGTATTTCAAGAAAAGATTTGGTAGTGTCGAAAATAAAGTCAGCTCCTCTAGTCCATGGTTGAGTCCAGTTGCTTCTGTCCATCATGTTTAAATTTTAAGTCTAAGAACATCCTTGTTACTAAAACAAGTACTAAGTACAATATCACCAATTCAAGTTTCATATATATAATTTTGTCTTATTTTTTTTAATCTTTAAAGTCTTTTTTAACTTCATTCTCGACTTTTCAACTTTTGATAATGCAAAATTAAAAAAGAAATCTCCTCCAATTTAATTCTACTTCTCAACATCCTTTAGCTTTAAACTGTAGGCCTACCATTGAATGGATTCAACGACCACAATAATCTGTCATGCGTTGTATCCACTGCTAAATAAAAGCTGTCCTTTAATTTAGTGACAAGAACCAGTATTTGAATTCAGGGAATATAAATTATGATGACACAGCAAGTGTAATGCATAATGTTTTGATTTCTCAAAAAAGGGTCAAAACATCTTTGGAGATGTATGTAACTAAAAATAAGAACATTTAACTGTAGGAGCTTCTGTAGTGGCCAGTTTAACTTGAGTTAAACCAGCAGAGAAAATAAATGCAGTATTGACAGAGAACAGTATCAGTAAAAATATAGCTACTGTCAGAGAAACAAATGCAGTATAGTTGTGCATGGTCAAATGTTGTTGACTCACCCACAAACATGTATCACTGCCATGCCAGCCACACCTAAGGCCTCAGACGTCACAGGTCAGGCTACACCCAGCATTCCACATTTGTCACGAACTCAACTCGTGTTAACAAGCTCATCTACACGCAAATCTACAGAGCACAGACAGAAGGGACAAATTTAACCAACAAATCTTACAACCTATCTGAGATGGTCACATCACTGAAAGCATCAGTTCTAGTCAACATCTATTGCACAGACTGCACCTTTGACAGATGAGTCATGCTGAAAGAGAGGACAGCTACAACCCCAAATTAAACAGTGACTGAATATTAAAAAAAACACAATACCCCAACCCGACAGAGTTCAGGTCGTTGTGATGTGATCTCACTTATCTCAACTTATCTCACAGTCAGGTGGACAAGATAAAAGGCAACAAAACAGTACAGTACAAAAAATACAACGTACATAAACGCAAAATGTAAGGATGCGTGCCTTAAAAGGTGCAACATTACCATCTCTACCCAGAAGGAAGTGGACCTGTTGCCGAAAGACCACCTTGAGGCAGTCACCATCACATAGTATTTAGATTTCCATACAAAGCAATAGAAGAGAAATTAAGATTAGATTGGATAAAAGACATCATTTTTCTATATATGTCAAAAAGATGAGTTCCAGCAGCAACACCAGCTCAGACACTCTGTCTACAACAAACTCTAGCTATAATTCAGTACAGTGGTATCAGCTGTCTCAATGCAAAGTACACACAAGTACCGACAACATGAACACAAATTATGAGCGTAACAGCAAAATCAGCACCACGTCAAATACATTTTTCTCAAAGATGGTTTCTGTCGTATTTGTTTGAACTTATTACACTGATGTTTTGTTTTTTCTGGTAAGTTTTGTTTAGGATATTCTGGCTTCATTCCTGGAAAGAGAGAGACCCATCACTGTATATAAAGTCTATGAGCATGGCCCAAGACAAAGCGTATTTCATTCTGTAACAATGCTGAATAAATTTATTTTCACTTTTTCACTTTCTTTAACATGGGGAAGTTAGCCTTGGCAGGGGTTAGTGCTGTCCGACAGCCTCTGTAGTTTTAACTGTGTCAAGATTTTGTATATAACATTTCACAGATCCCCACATTGCCACTAAAAGTGTGAATGAGTTACCAAAGGCTTGAAGGACTGTATGGCCGAGGATCAATTCAATTACATTCAAAATTATTTGTATAGCGCCAAATCATAATATACAACATGATCTCAAGGCACTTTACATAGAAGGTCGTGACCTTAAAATCAAAATATAGAGAGACCCAACAGTTCCTACAATGAGCAAGCACTTTGGTGACTGTGGAGAGGAAAAACTCCCTCAGCCTTCTGGAAAGTCCGAAACACCCAGATTTGCCGTATTGGAGCAAAGAGTGAAAACAATGATGAACTGCCTTAAAATTCTTGGAATTGTATGGGATGTCACTGAAGTGTCTCTCACTGAATGACATTTTTCTGAGGTCAGCTGCCCATTGATTGTGTTCAACAGACTGTTCAGAAGCCTAATTCTCCAAGAGATTGTGCACAACTGCAAATAGATATATCACTCAGCTATCAATGCCACGAACATAAGCCACGTACTGAATGATGTTCAAGAAGTTTCCCTCTGCATATTTGTGGCCTTGAGGCCAGTTATGCTACATACCTCTCTGTGGGCGTATGTGTGTATGCTTCCTTCTCAATGACAACAGCAACATCCTATTTTTAGAGCTATAGATCTAATCTGGATTGGAATAGGAAATAAAACAGCAATAGTAAAAAAACTGTATTTCTTTGGGTTTGTTTAAGTTATACAGATCATTTGTTTGGGTTTTCCATTTTTATTTAATCGATTTAGTCCTAAATCTTTTTCTTATTCTTACTTTTATTTACAAAAGTTTGGTATTTCGTAAGGTACACTGGGATATTTTATTTGACATGGATAATCAAAAATATTCCACATTTGAAAAAACGTACCATGCAACAAGTTTTGTATATTAACCCATTTATTCTGATGTTTGTCATCTTATTTATCTGCACACTTTGTATTTATTTTTCCATACCCTGATGATTTTCTATCTTCTGAAATAAGGATCTGTGCAGCATGTTTACAGTTTAGAGCACTGCCAACAATTCTTCCTTAAATAAATCAAATAAACCTTTGCATCAACATGTGCTGCACATGTTTTGTTGCTGTTAATTATTCTAATTTTCTTTCTGTTGAGTTTGCATTCAGGCCATGCAGAGACATTATTAAAGTACTGCTTTAGACAGTGTAAAGTACATGATGAAATTCCCTACAGTCATCTGCTATTATCTCATTGTACTCTTAAAAAGCTGCACACTGCTAGTGTCAGAGTACTGGCAAGTAATGGTTTTAATCTCTTTTGTTATTTATTCATTGAATTATAAGAACATGACAGGCAGCTAAATATTTCTTTACAATGTCAACTTTGTGGGATCCTTTACTAAGTGGGTGTATCTCACTATCTTTGAATGTTATTCAAAATACAGAGTGAGTCAATGCATTTGGATTCTATGCTGCAGGAGAAGTATTCTTTCATTGTCATGTTTTTTGGCATTACTGGTTTGTCACTTGGCTAAAACACATGACTTTTATCTTTTCTTTATCTTGTCTCCTACATTTGTCTTTCAAATAAACATAAATAAAATATAATGATGTCTGATCTATATCTTTTCTTTTTTTTAAAAATGATTTTATTGGCTGTGTGGATAAAGTAAGCTCTAGATCCACTGTGGTTGAATAAAATAAAAAAAGTGCAAACCAGAGAGACTTCTACTGGAAATTTGTGGAAACAAAGAAAATTTATGTTTTATATAATAATATATACTGATGTTACATGTATTGACACACATGTAATTTAGTAATTGTGTTAGATTTTGTGAGCACAACACTCTGCTTGTGTAAGAGATATGACAATAAGATCCTGTTTGTCCACTTGGTGGAATGCATATAACACAGTGACTGAACCATGAATTTTGCAAAGACGTGGTTGCAGGTATCTTTTCTTTGTTCAGCCATGTGTTGGAACATTTCAAAATAATCAAGATCCCAAAGTGACGTCACACTTTTTTTCTTGAGATTTCAGCTGTATATATAAGACACCAGCAAACACCACACAAGATTTACACAGTGTAGTTTTCATAAAGAAGCATCTAATATAATACATCTAAAGAACCATTATTTACAAACTTGAATATTAGCTACGGTAAGTACATCTTTATTTTTCAATACATGATAATTACTTAAGGTAGATGCATGTAATTTCATTATACTTTACTATAATTAGTATATATTGATTCCATTGTACGTATATCTGGCAAGTTGTAAAATTTGGCTTGATTTGAATTTTTTGGAACATTTAGATTATTTAGACACATGTCACAACATTGATAGGTTTTTGGATAAATGGGCAAATACATTTTTTTCACTTTCCTTAGCATGACTGTTAGCTTTGGTGGAGGTATGGACTCTCTGAGTGCTCTCCTATCCTAGACTGTTTTATGGAGAGGTGAGACATGACCAAGGGATGAAACATTTACATTTCTGGAGTGGATCTTGATAAATGGGCTTATCCAGGATTTTAAAAAAATAGTTTTTTTTGGTGGATGTTTGTATTCTCCAAGCACCTTCCTCATTAAAATTGGAGTCTTAAACTTGAAATGAAATCATTATTTTTGCATGTATAATACATTTCTGCCAGATTCGTATCGCAGCTACTTGAATTCAATCACACAGGCTTATGCTCCTGTTCAGGGACACGCAATTCTCCAAGGAACATTAAGTGTCCCTGCACATCAATAATCTCTTGAAGAATCATCTTTTGTAAAAGCAACTCCTCACCAAATGCATCAAACATCTCAACATGAATAACTACCACTTACAGTCAACTTTCAGTACACTTCTTTACCTGATACTGAACCGATTATGTCTTCCCAGAAGCCTGTGTTTCCACAAAAAATCTTAACCAATTTCCATCAAGCTTGGTGAAGATGGGCCTGAGCCTTGGAGTAATATGGCAAATAAGTAATTTAGGTTATCAGAGTACTCCCACCTTTTCTTTTCTTTTTCCTCTACAAGAGCTAAACAATAATTATAGAGTAATTAATATCTGATTAGCTGAGTGATAGATAAATTTGAACATTTTGGACCTACAAAGGTCAAAAATGCTTTAGTGTGGTTGCTTGATTGGTTTTCAATTATGTATCTCATTGCAAAAAAGAGAAAATTGTGTTACAGTATAGGACCATACAATTTAAAAATATCCATACAAATGATTTGTTCAGGTAAATTATTATTATATTACTTTTTTATTCGGGTAGAGATAATATCAATTTGTAGCTGATCAATATTTAAACTATCCATATTTACATTCATGTCTGTAGTGACAATCTGTGCTTGGAAGGCCAGGAGCTCTTAGAAAGTAAACTTGCAAGAAAATGTGCAAAAATAATTTCCATGAATCAATAGATTTTTGTTTTAAAACATATGTAATTGCTGATTTGCCTAGCTCCCAGTATCCTATAATTTAAGATCACGTCTATTATCTATAACACCTTTTGTTGCTGTGTTGTCAACTATCGCAGGATAAAAAGCAGACACAATGGCTTTTGGACCAGTCTTATCAAGTTTCCTGATATTAATAGGTAAGTTAGTGATTATTGCAAGATAACGTGAAAATGCTTGCAGTTATATCAAAAAGAAGTACATTAAAAACTTTAAACATTATTAATATTTTAATGTGTTAATTTTTTCTTTACAAATAGTGGCCGTCTACCTTCCTGAAACAAAAACTAGCATCACAGACACATCGTTAACAACAACCGGAGGATCAACAACAACTGGTGTATCAACCACAACTGGTGTATCAACTACAACTGGAGGTTCCACAACAACTGGTGTATCAACCACAACTGGTGTATCAACTACAACTGGAGGTTCCACAACAACTGGTGTATCAACTACAACTGGAGGTTCCACAACAACTGGTGGGTCGACCACCACAGGTGGGTCAACGACAACTGGAAGTTCAACAACTGCTGGACCAACAACAACTGGAGGATCAACTACGACTGGTGGATCAACTACAACTGGAGGGTCGACAACCACAGGTGGGTCAACTACAACTGGTGGATCAACTACAACTGGAGGTTCAACAACAACTGGTGGATCGACCACCACTGGAGGTTCAACAACCACAGGCAGGTCAACTACCACTGGAGGTTCAACAACAACTGCTGGATCAACAACAACTGGAGGATCAACTATGACTGGAGGGTCGACCACCACAGGTGGATCAACAACAACTGGAGGATCAACTACGACTGGTGGATCAACTACAACTGGTGGATCAACTACCACTGGAGGTTCAACCACTGGTGGATCAACTACAACTGGAGGATCAACTACAACTGGTGTGTCAACTACAACTGGAGGTTCAACAACCACTGGTGTGTCAACTACAACTGGAGGTTCAACAACCACTGGTGTGTCAACTACAACTGGAGGTTCAACAACCACTGGTGGATCAACTACAACTGGAGGATCAACTACAACTGGTGTGTCAACTACAACTGGAGGTTCAACAACCACTGGTGTAACAACTACAACTGGAGGTTCAACAACACCTGGTGGATCAACTACAACTGGTGGATCAACTACCACTGGTCTATCAACTACAACTGGAGGCTCAACAACAACTGGTGGATCAACTACAACTGGTGTATCAACAACTGGCATGTCAACTACAACTGGGGGTTCAACAACAACTGGTGGGTCAACTACAACTGGTGGATCAACTACCACTGGTCTATCAACTACAACTGGAGGCTCAACAACAACTGGTGGATCAACTACAACTGGTGTATCAACAACTGGCATGTCAACTACAACTGGGGGTTCAACAACAACTGGTGGGTCAACTACAACTGGTGGATCAACAACCACTGGTGGATCAACCACCACTGGTGGATCAACCACCACTGATGGGCCAACAACAACTGGAGGATCAACCACCACTGATGGGCCAACAACAACTGGAGGATCAACCACCACTGATGGGCCAACAACAACTGGAGGATCAACCACCACTGATGGGCCAACAACAACTGGAGGTTCCACAACAACTGGTGGATCAACCACCACTGGTGGATCAACCACCACTGATGGGCCAACAACAACTGATGTAACAACTACGACTGGAGGTTCAGCAACAGTCACATCTGAGGCAATCACAACAAAACAACTGATTTTCAAATCTGCTGGAGAGACATTCACAAGTGACTTGGCGAATGCATCATCTGCAGCATTTCTAAGTCGAGCCTCATTGATTCAGTCAACAGTAAGTCTCTCTCTTCGAGTGAAATTGGAAATGTTTTGAAAGATATTAACATTTTTATTGATTTAATAATCTTCCTTCAAAAATATGTAATTTTCAAATTGTAAATTTTTGTGGTAGGTTGTCAAATTAAAGTGTATACAGTGAATTATAGAAACTATATAGTTCTTTAATATATTTATATATATTCAAAGAAAATAACAAATTAGATGGACAGCCAACTAAATAAAAGTACGTACAAATGTATTTCTTGTCTTTCTGCAGCTGGAACCTTACTACAAACAAACATTTTCTTCATTCCGCACCTTAAATGTGGTGTCTTTCAGGTAATTGTTACAGTTGTCATGATGGAATCTATAAAAAAAACTTTATAATAATAATATAATAATATAATATTAATACTAATAACTAAAACAATATTTCTGGTATTTTCTTTTGCAGCAATGGATCGATCATCAACAACATTAAACTGGGCTTTGCATCCACATCTGTTCTTAATAACACTCAGATTGCAAATGTATTGATCGATGCAGCTTCAAATATCACAGCCTTCAATATTGACACCTCCTCCATTTCTGTGGATGGCGCACGTAAGCAAGACTGAATGTTACATTTTCAAAAATACAGTCCAGTATTACATAACTGTTTGATAAGTCGATTTCTTATCGATTTCTTGAGTAATGCCTTTTTAATAAGATTTTGTCTTATAAACGTAGACACACCATATTACCATATATGATGTAAATATACTATAGATAATATGTGACATAATGCATTTTACTTATATTTTAATTTTGTGTTTGAAAACTGTAGCTTCAACTGGTGAATCAACCACCACTGATGGGCCAACTACCACTGGTGGATCAACTACAACTGGAGGTTCCACAACAACTGGTGGATCAACTACCACTGGTGGATCAACTACCACTGGTGGATCAACCACCACTGATGGGCCAACAACAACTGATGTAACAACTACAACTGGTGGATCAACCACAACTGGTGTAACAACTACCACTGGTGGATCAACTACAACTGGAGGTTCCACAACAACTGGTGGATCAACTACCACTGGTGGATCAACTACAACTGGAGGTTCCACAACAACTGGTGGATCAACTACCACTGGTGGATCAACTACAACTGGAGGTTCCACAACAACTGGTGGATCAACTACCACTGGTGGATCAACTACAACTGGAGGTTCAACAAACACTGATGGGCCAGCAGTGGTTTTCAGAGCCACCATAGTAGAACCATTTCAAGAAGCCTTCAGTGATTCCAGCAGCACTGAATTCAAGGAGCTTGCTGCAAAAGTTGTAGAAGTGGTAAGAGTAATGTTGAATTGATCAGATTTCCTATTATTCCAGGTAAATTTCATTAACTTTTGTAGTTTCTTTTTTAATAAGGAATGTTTCTTCTGTTTGCTTCATTCCCACAGTATGATGAAATCTACAAGACAAGATATGGCTTCCTTTTCATCCGCACTATCGTCATAAAGTTCACGTAATATATATTTTTTTATTTTTTAAAGTTAAACTGTCTATGTGCTTTCTGGGTTGTCATTAATATTAAAGCTTTTAAGATCATTTATTAAAAAATAATTTCAGATATAATTGATCATTTTTCTCAGAATTTGATTGAAAAACATGTTTGTTTTGATGCAGACGAGTTGCAGCGAGACTACGAGTGGAAAATACTGAAGCAGAGGTGAAACTTGAGTTCAATGACACTGTTTCATCTGCAGAACTCCCCAGCTCTACTGATGTTGTAGAAACATTAGTAGAAGCTGTATCCAAACCCAACAACTTCAGCATTCAGACTAATTCCAGCTCCGTCACTGTAGTGTGTAAGTAACAATTGCTTAACATCAGTTGACATTTGTTGACGGCAAAACACAATAAACACTCAATCTCCATTTATAACAAAAAAGGTATTTTCATGAAATTCAATATGAATAATTTCTGATTTGCTCCTGAATATATTTGTTTTAATTTTTTTTGTTTGAAGTGAGTCGACAAGTAAAGGTGGGCTTTATAGAGCTATTTTTTTTACACCCCATACAAATTACAGTTTTATTGATTTCTTGAGTAATGCCTTTTTAATAAGATTTTGTCTTATAAACGTAGACACACCATATTACCATATATGATGTAAATATACTATAGATAATATGTACCATAATGCATTTTACTTATATTTTAATTTTGTGTTTGAAAACTGTAGCTTCAACTGTTGACTCAACCACCACTGATGGGCCAACAACAACTGATGTAACAACTACGACTGGAGGTTCAGCAACAGTCACATCTGAGGCAATCACAACAAAACAACTGATTTTCAAATCTGCTGGAGAGACATTCACAAGTGACTTGGCGAATCCATCATCTGCAGCATTTCTAAGTCGAGCCTCATTGATTCAGTCAACAGTAAGTCTCTCTCTTGGAGTGAAATTGGAAATGTTTTGAAAGATATTAACATTTTTATTGATTTAATAATCTTCCTTCAAAATATGTAATTTTCAAATTGTAAATGTTTGTGGTAGGTTGTCAAATTAAAGTGTATACAGTGAATTATAGAAACTATATAGTTCTTTAATATATTTATATATATTCAAAGAAAATAACAAATTAAATGGATAGCCAACTAAATAAAAGTACGTACAAATGTATTTCTTGTCTTTCTGCAGCTGGAACCTTACTACAAACAAACATTTTCTTCATTCCGCACCTTAAATGTGGTGTCTTTCAGGTAATTGTTATTATTGGAATCTATAAAAAAACTTTATAATAATAATATAATAATATAATATTAATACTAATAACTAAAACAATATTTCTGGTATTTTCTTTTGCAGCAATGGATCGATCATCAACAACATTAAACTGGGCTTTGCATCCACATCTGTTCCTAGTAACACTCAGATTGCAAATGTATTGATCGGTGCAGCTTCAAATATCACAGCCTTCAATATTGACACCTCCTCCATTTCTGTGGATGGCGCACGTAAGCAAGACTGAATGTTACATTTTCAAAAATACAGTCCAGTATTACATAACTGTTTGATAAGTCAACATCTGGTTTTCTTTTTCACATTTACAGAAGTGTCAAGTGGAGTCAGCCACAAGATCAGTCTCATCACTGCATCCTTCCTGGTGCTGATGTCATGGCTGCTGTCAAGCCAGCAATAGTTACTGTGCTGACGATGACGGACATTGTTCTCATCAGAAATCCAAGAAGACCACAGAGGATCAAAAGTAATATATCGTTTGGAAAAAAACACAGAACCAGATATTAAACTCAAAGTTGATACACATTCATTAAAAAAAGATGATTGCAGCGGCGCAACTATTAACCAAACTTTGATAAACCTTTCCTTTTTCCTGTTCGACGTCCTAGGAAGATCATTCATTGACAAGATGAATTTAAACTCCTGGTTTACAGAAATAAAATGCTCATTATTCCTGTAAACTCAATAGAATGCATTCCTCCGTCAAGGCTGAACAATATACACGGTTGTCTATTTTCTATACATTGGTCTGATAACAGAAATTAGTTATTTTACATAAAGCATTGTTAATGAAAGTTAAGAAAAAAAAATTCTGGATTATCTGCATTCATACCAAAATTTTATGAGTTCTCTCCAGGCGACATCCCTCCACCACGTTTGGTTGAAATGGGTTAAGTAGTATTTGTGTAATCCTGCAAACAAGAGACGTGAAAACACTTCTCGGCTGAGGTAATTGAACATTTGAGTAGTGACAATTAAAACCTTGGCACACCACACTTTTTAACACAGTATGAATACCATTTAATTGCCCCTGCTATAATAATATCATTTAGAATCACTGCCTCTAAATCCTTGAGGTAAATCCATTGATATGTATCAAGCATTATTTATATTAAATTATATTTCACTTTATTAATTATTATTAATAATATATTATTATTATTAAGTTAAGAGAGAGAAAAAATGATCCCCAAGCCCTGACCCAGTTTATAAGGGATGTCATGGGGTTCCTGCAATATACAATGAAGCATGCCTGGCATTATCCGATCAAATTGTAGCAATTTGAATGTATTTATATTATCAGAAAAGTGTATTCTGTAAGCTTTCTTGTATTTTTGTGTAACTTCAGTAAGAAATATAAAGGTTCTTCTTCAATGATCAATGTAAGCGCATTTGGGCAAATCCAAATTCACTTTTGTGAATTTATTATGAGAAAAAAAGGTAGCTGCACCAGACGCACAGTTCAGAAGAGTACTGCTGAGTCTCTTACTTAAGTATGGGCTTAACACAACTAACTATAAATCACTCTGACTACCCTTTCCCATTCTTCACAGTTGTGTCTGATTCTTGGTCGATTGCTATTTTAAGGGCCCGTTCATCAGGTAGTGAAAGAGGAGTGTGAGGTTTTTGTTGGTCAATCATGCAATTGGATTCCACTACCCCGTGATAGCAGTACGTCAACAATGTACCACGATGTAAGATCAACAAGAGGACAACAAGAGCACTCAGGTGGTGCATTTGATATTTAACTTAGCAATGACAGGAAAATGACAACTGCATCGGTCTGCGACTAGCAAAGACACTTGGGTCATGTGTGGCACTACTTTGCACTGCTTTACGCTGGGTGATAGATCCATGTCAAGTGGATACAAAAATGTATAATTCTGTGTGATGAATCTGTTGATTAAAGGCACTGAAGACAATGAAAACACGTGTTATTATTTCCTAAAAGACATATTCTCAGGAGGGTTTGTTCAGGAAGAAAGACAAGACGGTTTCCATTGGGACCTTGTTGCTCACCACAGAGAAAAATCATGGTCATGTGAGCAGGGCGTGACAAACTTAAAGAAAAAAATATAATTAGGATAGACAGTAATAATGATCTGTTTCAATTCAATCATTAAATCATTTAAACTGTTGTTTAAATAAAACTTAAAACATCCCATGTTAATGAGCTCACTCATAATGACATTTCATTTCACTTTGTTTTCAGCATTTAGAATTAAAAACTTAAGATATTTATGATTAATCATACAGGTAAAAATAGTGTGAATGTTTGAATTAATTAGTGAAGGACTGATGAGCGATGTTTTATTAATTACCACAGTTAATTATCTGTCATGTGCCATTTCCATTTATTCCATTAAAAACCTTTGTGTGAAAGGTAGAAGCTGATAAGATACAGAATATTTACACAAAATGAATATAAAGAATATGAACAAAATATCAATGAAAGTATTTCTAATCATATATCATCACATATATATGTGTAGTTTATGAACTTCTATGTATGTTTACGCAATTTCTGAGAAAATTTCCCAAAGATTCGTGCAATTAACCAAAAAAAGTATTGCTTTAACTTAACGTAAATATTCAAAATCATAGCGTATTGAAGCTATAGATTAATAACTATTATAATTGAAGTATTAAGTATTTAGACATCTGTGCTGACCAACTTAAAAACAGTTTGGGTAGATGCTAAAAGTGAATTAAAGTCTTTCGCTGCGTGAAACTGAGACAGAAGTGACACTGTCGTCTTTGTATTCAACTGTTTACGTTCGAGAGGAGAAACTTACGTATGTGGCCTGATGATCTTTGAGGGAACCAGAAGCAAACTCATATACAAATTAACTGTACTTGTTTTCTGCTAGTGTATTTTTGAAAGGTTTGAAATGAAGAACATAAATAAAAATAACATGGCAAGGTAACAGTTTGTTGATACAGAGATATAATAATACATTTCACCTTTCAAAACACAGTTATGGGAGCTTTACAAATTAAAAAAACAATAGGAAACATATACGTATACCTCTTTCCTGCAGGTAAAAGAAGTTGGTGTATTATGTAGTCAATGAACTTAAAGGTTTTGTGTATAGAATGTAGTGATATCTAGTGGTGGAGTTGCATGTTGCAGCTGAGTACAACTCACCTCACCCTCTCCTTCCATGAAAGATAACCTGTGGTAACCTTCAGTTGTAAAACTCAAAAGGTGTTTAGTTTGTCCAGTCTGGACGCTGATGAGGTTGTGATGGTCCGTGGACTTGGTTCACTCTGTTGTTGCAGTGCTTTGTGTCCACAGGGCTGCACACCTGGGCCTCATACAAAAGCACATTTACACTCAGCCATTCCCTACACTTGCGATTTTACAAATTCCTTTGTTTCTTTGCGATTATTTTATTATTTTATTGTGTGATTATTTTATTATTATTTATATAGTATATCCATCTGTGACAATGCAAAATAAAATGTCTCAGGAATAAACACAAAATAAATTGTTTCAACACTAAATAGCAAGCATCATTAATAATAGCATAATAAAATGCTAAAAGAGTCAAAGATGTAGATTTAAGATCCCAAAAAAGACAGATAAATAACTTCAATTCACTTGAATTAAAACCCAAGTTACCCATGAAATAATCAAAATAATTTTAGCTGGGAAATTGGTGGCCTATATAAATATAATCATCCCTAAATAAGTGCAATAGGAAGGGGAGACATTTGGCCATTCCTTGCTGAAGAAGTAAACTATGTTTAATTTGTGATAATGATTTTAACCTTTCACTTTTATTTTATTTTATTGCTACTGTACCAAAGTACACCCATCCACAGGGGAAGCTGTTGTTTCTCTATGAACACTTTCATGACAGTACACAATTTGTTCGAAGAATATAATTGTGAAGTAAAAATTGTTCAAAGTAAGTATTCCCAACTAAAATCATTAATTTGATTTAATTTTTGTTGTTTTATTTCTACCTGTGAAATAATCTTAATAATTATTTCATTTTTAAAGTACAATCACCAGCAGGGGGAGCTATATACCTGTGTTTCTCTAAGCTCACTTTCATTAGTAAACCAGTAAACCATTAGCTACAGAAATATGATTTTAATTGAAGTAAAAACTGTCAAAAGTCAGTTTCTTCTTTTTCTTTTTTAATCTACAAAGAGGTTTGTCTGTATATGTACTGGATATATATATATGACATGTATTTAAATACACCTTGTAAATAGAAATGAACAGAGAAATACAAAAATGAGTCTGGAACTGCACTGGAGAGTCATTTTGTTTGTGTCAGAAAAACTTCTCTCCTGGTCCTGTAGTGATGTGGTTCAGCTCCAGGGGGCGATCAGTGTTATTTTTTATTAGGTGTGTGATGGCTCAGACATTAATGTTCGAGCTTGGCTCCCGATATAACCTGCCTAAAAACAAATTTGAAAGAGTTAGATGGTGAGTATTCTTTGTATGTTGGAAGGTCAACTGCATAAGCTTGATGTCAAATTGCTGACTATCATTGGCATTCACTGTGAAATTAAAATGAAATTAAAAAATAACCTAATTTTAAAGTAAATTCAAATCAAATTCACTTTAAAGACTTTCAAGGTTAATAAATAAAGTTATCTAAATAAAATCATATCTCTTCACAATATAATCTAAGAACTATATAAATATAAGTAAATACCAATAAATAAATAATATCAACTCATGTTAGTTTTGTCCAGTGAAGATGTTTCAGTTTTGTGATGTTTGAAATGGAAAAGTCTTTATCATCAATACCAGCTCTTCATCACCACTGTGCCTCCAGTTGTTTACTAGAACATTCATATCCAAAGCTATTGTGCTTCCTTTTTTTAAAAGGCATGATTACACTGTATTGTTATACTGCTTATTTACACACCAGACTACACACCATAAATCATCATTGATACTATTCTTACAATTACATTATTTCATATTAATGAAATTATTGTTGTATTCTTGTACTTGACTTACTGTGCTTACCTACGGGTGTGTACACGACAAACACAACACCTCCCTTTGTTGACTCGTTCTGTCTTTTTGTCATATGTTTACATGCAGCATGTTTTTTTTGCACTTTGTTGGCAACGTGATATTTCTTTGTTCGAGGCTGAATGACAGTAAAAGTAAACTTGAAACTTCAGCTTGAAATTTAAAACTTCAGATTTAACACTATCCTTTTTCTGCCAGGCCACAACAGTGTCTAACAGTGGTGGTAGTTGAGGGTAATATGTGGAATTTCTCCCTGATCTGTCACAATCTAAAATTTGTGAAAATGTTACCAGCTGATTGGAATTAACAAATTAAATGTAGCGAGGCTTTCTGAGTTATGCCCTCTGTTCTTCACCGTCACCCTTTGACCTCCTTCATCCACCCTCCTTTCACACTGTGTTTCCTTCAGCAGACCTGCAGAAATATTCAGATCAGACTTCCTGGTGCCAATTAAAATGCCACGGTTGAGATTACATTTTTTCTCGACTCTGATGTTTGAGATAGATATTTCCTGCCAAGTGTCTGCAGGTTTGTCCATACATTGCTGAGGAGCTGATCGGATAATTGCACGAATTAGCAGATGAACATGAGCCTGGTTTTCTAGTTCCAAACATCTCTTTGTTTTTGTCCTTATTACGACTACTGAATACTGATCCCCTGTGACTTCTACGTGAGGGAAGAACAAAGTGTCATCAGCGCATTTACTAATAAGAGTTATGCACTGTGTGATGGAAAGATAACACAGGCTTAGGGACCAGAGCCAAAGACAACACTGAGCATAAAAGATGATCATGTGAATGATGAACATTCAAAACAGAACAACCAGAAACATTGTCACTATAACGACAGCTTGTATGGTGAAAGTCCAACAAATCCAGGATAAAGTTTTCTTATCTGGTTTCACTGAGCCTAATATTGACCATAAAATTGGATAACCTGCACTGAGAAAATGTTTATCAGGTGAGAGGAAATGCCGATAGAGTTGGAGTGACATAAATGATAATTATGAAAGAATATTATAGAAACCAAACAGTAGAAATTTGGGACATAATGTCTCAATTTTTGGGGTAAAGTAAAGTGTTCATTACTGCTTTTGTCTGATGAGAAATAAACTATAACGAACAAGTGATGCGAATAAAAATGTCGAGCTGTGTGACACTACTTCACATGTTGGTCCCTTTCAGGATCTTGTAGACTGATAACTGGTTTTTCTGGTGAACTGATTTGTCGAAAGTTAAACTGTTGACAGGTTTTGATCTGCCAGCTGAAACTTAACCTTAGCTCAAACCTTAATTAAACCTGTAATTATTTCCAACAATGGATCCGAGCACAATAGAATTATTGAATAAAAACAACACAATGTATCACTGTCATCAGCATAAAAGCACATCTGAAAAAACATAACTTCATTTTGAAAAGTTGTGCTGTCATGTTTTTATATAATCGAAAAGATTCAGAAAGACAACTGTTAGGCAGATCTTTGCAGCTGGCATGCTTGTATAAATTCTCCATTACAGGTATTATTTTTTTTAAAGTGTTTTACTGCAAGCTTTTTATGTGCCTATAACTGCCGCACCTTCAAAATGACTAAACATGATTCAAGATGTTTATTGTTACACCGGTTGTATAACTATTACCGTGGGAAAGTCTTTGACCAGGAAGCTCCTCCGTAGCAACAATTCTGACTTGTCCTCACTTGGTCAAAGGGCTATTTGAGGGTTAAGACTTGGTTTTAGGGTTAAGGTTAGAATTTGGTTTAGGTTAGGGTTATAGGCATTTAGTTTGGATGGTTGATGTTAGGGTAAGAGGCTGGGGGATGCATTATGCCTTTATGTGTACTCAGTAAGATAGAAGTACATGTACAGTGTGTGTGTGTGTGTGTAGGGGGTGTTTGTCCTATTTTTTTTTTAATTGGTGCACGAAGTCTTATTGCCTGAGGGTAAAATCTGTTTCTGAGTCGGGTGGAGTACCTGATTGATGACTCACCACCAAATCACTGATCGAACATTTTAATGACAGTATAGGTACAAACACATTTCTGAATAGAACATCTTGACAGAATGATAATTGGAATTACTTGAATGCTCCTTAGTCAGAGCATATACCACCGCCACAGTAAAAGAAACAGTAAAGTTGATTATCATCTGTACAAACTCTTAGATTTCAACTATAAATATGTCTAATATTCTGTACAGTCAAATCCATAAATTGTTTTTCTCAGAAATGCCAAAAAAAGTCTGTGAAATCATAAATCTATCTGTGCAATTTAATAACCAATGTACAATGTCTCACTGTATATGTATTGGTCATACTGTATATATTCAATTTACATTGTATATATTATTTATATTCTACATATGCATTTATCATTGTGTTTATATTAAATATTTACTTATTTATAGTTTTACTGATGACTATTGTTATATCATATTTCCCCATCGTGGGACTAATCAAGGATTATCTTAACTTATCTTATTGATTGTTTGCATGATCCTTTTCAAATCAATCTAAATTCAGGATTTATTTTTGCAGCAGAAAGTCAAGGCCTTTGTCTTCTAGGTCATCACACAAACAGTATCAGATTTCATCTGATACATGCAACAGAAAACCAGTGGGTAACACCAAAGAGTAGAGAGAGGAGCAGAGATATGTTAAGTGATGACAAATCTTTTGTTCATGTTTCTATATTTGAAAACCTTTTGAATCAATATGTTGTATGTGTTTATTTCACCATTTTTGATGCCCAATGTCCGTACTTTTATCCTTTATTACGATTTGTTGACTAACATATCCTTTTAGTTTAGGTCAAATAGAGTTTGAAACTTTTGGAAACACTGTCAGAAATAACATTAGTAAGCAAAAATACCATGGTGGACATAAATAAATCATAGCTCTGCTCCTTCAACTGAATCCACATAAAAGATGACTCCTGTTTATGCAGTGACTATCAGCTTTTTTTCCTTTGAACTGACTGTTAATATGTTGTCTTTTGTTTGAGTCTTTTTATATGGTTGCACCAATACAAAAGGTGTACTCTTTCAGACAAACAAACCAACAAACCTACACATGTAGAGACACAAACTCACACAATAAACACAACAAAGGCTGTTAAACCCTAGGATGTCAGAAAACAGTTTCCATATTGTACTGTGCATGTCACTGAGTGCTGTGCTATCGCAATATTTACTTGGCAATGATTACTAATGCTTGTTTGCCAGGCATGTAAAACCAGCCTGACTCCATGTCTGACTGTTCGTGTGGCTTAATTTAGAAACAGTTTGTGAAATCAGAATGCCAATGTTATGATGTACTTTCTGTGAAGTACATCCTCCTACTTCCCAACCAAATAATATTCAATTATAATATTTAGCCAAATCCCATAATATATCCAATTTATATATCAAACATGTACAAATGAACAATGATAAAACACAAAGTGTATTTATGTAATCACTCTCGTGATATTTTACAGTTTTGGTGGGAACGCCTCGACCTTTGTTGTATCGGTGAATCAGGTGTGTTCAGACAAAGACAGAGTGTGAGTGACTTGCTATGCAGTGCTTATTTATTCAAATAATCCACCTCAACACATCCTTTTGTATTCGAGCAAGTTTTTTCTTATGGTCCAAAATGAGTCAGTCATAACACGAATGTCTCTTTTGTAGGAGCTGGATGTTGTCAGTGATGAATAACTTTTCTAAGACTAGGGTCTCCAGGCTTTTGCTGCCACATTTTGGGGTATAAGCCCTTCAGGCCGAGGAAGCAGATGACTGCAGGAAGGTCGATACTTCCATAATTTAATTTCCCGAAACAGAAACACAAGGATGACAAATGTTAGGATATGGCTTGTGGCTGCATGTTCTAATGGTTTTTAAGTAAGGGGTTCTAGTTCCTGATTTGCTGCCATAATGTTTGACCTGGGGACAACAAAGTCCAGGTAACTTCACTATCAGAGCCGTTGCAAGTGAGGATAAGGCTGAACAGCAGTATTAGTCCTTTTCTGCTCTTCTACTTAAATTAGTGAACAACACACTCCACATCCTCTGCCCTCACCTCCCCATGATCCAGGATTATGGGGCTCTTCTTTTATGTTGGCTCTTCTTTTCCTTTAATACAACCGACAGCTGGGAAATATTTAGGTGATGCAGGAACCAGCAAAACTTCTGCTACACTTAGCACAGCTTATTATTAATATATACACATATTAGAGCTATGATTATCGTGTCGTCATGTCATCTGCCTGCTGTTTTTGTTTCTCTTTCTAAAATTTCTTCCAGGCTTTTGTAGCATTCCTGTGTGTGTGTGTGTGTGTGTGTGTGTGTGTGTGTGTGTGTGTGTGTGTGTGTGTGTGTGTGTTCATTCTAGAGGCAAAAATAGAGGAATAATTGGTATATTTCGGGAACAGATTTTTTTATGACTCCAAGTATGCAACAACCATAGCTGGAAGCATTGCGGACAGGGTTATTATAGTTAACGAAAACTAAGACTAAAACTAAAAAAGGCAATGAAAAAATAATTGAGTTAACTGAAATAAAAATAAAAACGACAATTACAAAAGAAATGAAAACTAAATAAAAACTAAAATGAACAATGCAAAACCAGCTCAAACTAAACTGAATTGCAGATAAAGCTTAGTTTTTGTTTCGTTTTCTCCCTCAATTACTGCCTGTCCTGCAGGTGATGGTTAAAGAATGAAATTAAAGGACTTCATAAACCATATTTGGTGTCACACATTGTTTCATCCTTTTTCAGCTTCTACAAGTCAAGGCTTTCTCTTAATACCTGGAAAGACTAAAACTAAATAAAAACTAAACTGAAACTAGTCGATTCCTCAAAATAAAAACTAAACTAATTACTTGCTGAACTAACTAAAACTAAACTGAAATAAAAAAGCAAACTGAAAAACTAAATAAAAATAAAAACAAATTAAAATTTCAAAACTATAATAACCTTGTTGCAGAGTTGTCCGCCCCTCTGCCTGTCTGCACCTTCATCTCTACATATCACTTCCGTGAATGCAATGTCTTAGGAATGCTATGAGGAAATTACTTTCTGAAAGAGGTCCATTTAGACTCAAGCATTATCAGACTACAAATTCATAGTCAAGGTCAAATGTTTTTGAAGATAGATATATTTAATGGATTTTATTAAATCCCTTAAAAGTCTTAGCTATCTTTATTCTGAGACTGGACAGACATTGATGTAAACTTCTTGAGTTTGACATGTCTGCCTTGTATGAATCAGGCAGATATGACCTTTGAGCGAGAGGAGCAAACCCAACCAGAAAATAACACAAAGATAACACAGAACAAAGACATAACTGGAGAGCTTTGCATTCTGATGACAAACACGCCTCATGTTGCAATATTGCTTCAGCTCACTGTCACATTAAGAAACACATGGGGAGAGAAATTGTTAATTAGTAAATAGTTTGAAACTCTTGAAAGTGAATTATTCAGGAACATGACGAGCAAGATTTCAGAGCTCAGTCTAATGTCAATTGTAACCAGTGTGTTATCATTACGTTTTACCTCAGGCTTAAACTCATCACTAGATATATTCAAAATGATTTGGTACCTCAAACTGGTCAAACCTTTTATATATATGTGGAATATATACAAGCATTTTGCCGTGTGAAACAAAAGCACAACAAATGAGTATACATGCTGTTAGGTCAAGAATATGACAGACTTAAGTGTCACCTTTCTGAAAAATCTGTCATCCATAGACCGCGTCATTAGATTCCATTACAAAATAAAAAGCCCTCAAGAGACGTGGAGTGTCATGGAAGGAGAAAGGTTTGCAGTGTAACATATGTGAAGTGAAGTTTAAACTGTGACACTTTACACACCTCTACTTATTATCTAAGTCTGTGCATAACTGAAGTATTTATCAATGCTTGTGAGATCTGTTATAACAATGTATTTGATTCATAAACCCTACACACACTGAAGAGCACTCTTATGCTTGTGTAAAATAATCCGTTTTTGACTTTAAATTCTACAGCTGTATAATAACATTTGAATTATTCCAACGAATGCGCAGCTCCAGCTCTGATGACTCTGTGCACCTTCTTTTTCTTTTCCATTCGCCCTCAGACTCCTAACCACTTTCTCAGGTAGGAGCTCTCCATCGTTCTCTCCATGTTCTTGTGAGTGAAATGTCAACTTCTGTAAGTGGCAACATCTGTCTGAGTAACAGGCCAAACTGCAACTACCAGAGCTTTACTTTGCCAGGACAATGTTCTTAAGGCCACACTTGATATCCTGCTTCAGTTGCTGGACCTGCTCGCAGTCTTTGAGGCTTGCATTATAGCATCGTCCAAGGCTTTTCATAGGTTTCTCAGACACCGTTGGAATGGGTTCTCCATTAATGTAGAACCTATGGTTTCCTTTGCTTATTGAGTGATAAGAAATATTCTATTCATCTTTAACTTTTTTAGGTATCAATGTCTTATCCAAACCTTTCTTTTATGTCTATAATGTCTCATTGTGTAAAATAAAATAATAATATAAAGAAATTTGATAAATAGACAAATGTTGCTTACTGCAAATACTCAAATCAAGCACACACACACAGAGATAAGCGCGCTCACACACACACACCCAGTTCTGTTTCCATGACAGCAGAGGACATAACTTTGACTTAAATCAACTTCCTGGAGACATTCTTGAACCTTAACCGTAGTTGCTACTTGCCTAACCCTAAATCTAAATTTAACCTTAAAACCTTAAAGCATGTATTCACCATTCAATTCAATGATTTATATATTGCTATTTACAATACTTGCTTTTTGTCCTCATGAGAAAGACAATTCCACATGATGTGACTGGACCACACACACAAAGATTAAATTATATTCTTAACCCCCAAATGAACAGATATGAGATAAAGTTATTTATTCCTCATTTCCTCATAGGGCAGATAGGGCTGTAGAAGCCATTGTTCCAGCAGTAGCAGCATCTCTGAGTGGAGTCGCAGTGGTTGATATGAGCAGGGACAGCAGGGCTGTGATTGAGAAATCTTAAGTCTAATTTTATTATATAAAGATTTAAAAAGATGTGAGATGTGCCACAAGGTGAAAGGTTTACTCTGTTTGACATGTGACCCCCCACAATCTAAAGATTTTAAAACACCAGACATTTCATTTTGTACCTATATGTGTATGTGTGTAATTCTAATTATTTATTTTATGAGTACATTTTATCAATGACCCACAACATCTAACATGTACATGCATTTATATTTTATTGTAAATTCTGAGTCAATATTACCTACATATGTAGTATCTCATACTTATGTATGCTTAAATCATTAACCTCAAAAGTCAAATGGCCTGTTGCTATATTATTTTGGGGTATTAAATTATTAATAAATTCAGATTAAAACATTTAAAATAAAATTTAAAATGAACACAGTTGATTTAATTCAGTTTTTACAACAACTTTTTAATTAAGACATTCAACATTAATCCTTGTCCTTACACAATTGATCTCTTTGGCCCCTCATACTGTCAAACCGGTAGAGCTTCATTCACACAACTAATATCCAAGCATTTGTTTTGTGAAGCAGAAACAAAAGAAGGGAGTAAACTGTAATGTTATGCCAAGAATTTGACAAATCGAGGTGTCACAACATCTCTGTCTTGAATGATCAACGTCATTGGCCTTTATTTCATTCCAATATATAAAGGCCTAAATAAATGTGGAATGCCACAGAGGGAGAGGTTGGCAGTGTCACATATGTGAAGTGAACTGAGCACTGCAACACTTTAAGAACGTCTACACCAGAGAAAAGAGGAAATTAATAACTTTTCTTCTTTGCCTTTAAAGTGAGTACAATCTGTACGGACACGTGTGTGTGTGTGAGTTAGCAACATGTAAATTGCATGTAATTATCAAATATTTTCTCAGATTTAAAGTTACAATAACTGATGACTTAATTCATCACCTTTTTATATAACATGTTCAAAGCTCTGCTTAAATTCTAGTATTCATTTTGTATTTGTATATTCAAATAATAAGTACGATTGTGTTTGGAGAATAGAGTGAAATTAAAGCCTGACTTTCACTTGTGAAATCTTGTAAAGATTATCTAAATCACTAGATGTGAAGAATGAGATTTTGTTTGTCGGGCAAGGTTTTAGTTTTAGTTGAGAACAAAATGAGATCTTGTCAGTTGTAAATGTTTTACTTCAAATAAATAATAGACCTACATTCCACCCTGATTTGGATTTGTAAAATTGCTGCCAATGGAATTAAAGGAATCAGTGTCTCAATTACACTTTTGAAAAAAAAAAGTTGATTTCATTTCTAGTGTATTTCTAACATCTTTTTCTAACTAAGAAATAAATAGTCTGAAAATTAAAAGTATCTGGTCATAAACAAATTTTCTTTGTGAGTTTGTTGTGTTCGGATTGTGAGATGTCGACCAGCATCCACAGCAACCAAAATAAGATGAAGGCAACTGACGGAATCAAAACTGCCACTTTAACTTGTCAACATGTATGGGATGGAAAAAATAATTACTCCATTGAAACTATTACATTTGGAATTTGTTAGGATGGTAAATGGTCTGTATTTCTATCGTGCTTTTCTAATCTTGGTTAATAGTTTAATGTGCTTTACAGTCAATCAATTAAACTCTATTTATATAGCATCTCTTAAACAAATCAATTGCAGCTAAAAGTTCTTACATTCGAACAAATGTTAAAAAGGATTAATAAGTTTAGAAACGAATGCACATATCGTAACAAATGATAAACAGAGGAAATGAAAAAGACAGTATACAAATATGAAGAATGAAATTATTATAAGTTCAGTTCAGTTTCTTGCCTTTCACCCATTCACACACATTCATACAACACAACTATGTGCAGCACTATCTCTAGTATCATCAGTCAGACACTGTCGGCACAGCCGTCATAAACTATTTGGATTCAGTATCTTGCCCAAGGACACTTCAGCATGCTGAATGAGGAGACTGGGATCAAACATCCGATCTACCAGTTGCCACAATCGACTTCCTAATTTTAATGCTACACTCAAAATAATGACAAAATATTATAATGTGATATTTTACTGTTTCAGACTTAAGATTAATCAGGAATTTGGATTGATTGTTGAATAAAAAAGTTGTTAAAGTTTCTAATTTAGAAAAACTACTTGCTGCTTACTTTGTCATATTTGTAAAAATAATTATCTCTGTGGTCTGTATTGTAGTGTTTTTGAGATTGTGATGTCTGGCTAATCCTATTGTCAGGACAACACATTTACATCTGTGTAAACTGATGATAGATGTATTAGATTAATAGCAGGTGAGGTAGGTGGTGGTGGCCACAAAATCCAATTCTGCTCAAAGCCCCATAAGGTCCTGGACTTGCCGTACGTACAGTGCAGAGATAGACCACAAGAGGTCAGACAATGATAATGATACTGATCGTGTTGATGAGATAAAGGTCTCGTCACTCAATGAGTTCTCAAGACACTTATGTGGCAAACAGGGAACAAACAACCTTAAAGGGATTTTATGTTGTTTTATGTTTTTAAAAGTAAAAAAATCTGTTTTATTGAAGAAATAGTTCCAAAGAAAACCACCAACAATAAACTACAACAATAAAAAAATTGATATTTGACAGATTATATGCTCATTAAATATTTATAATATATAATATAAATAACATGTAATATTGTGTAACTGTAGAAGAAACCATTTTCCCTTTTGTCTTCTGTCTTGTTTATTTTGCAGATCCACTGACAGGATGGGGACGAGAAAGATCATATCAGTTTTCCTGATTCTAACAGGTATGATGAGCAATAGTTCACTTTAAATGAATAAAGATTAAAGCTGGGATGTAAATATGACATAAAGATGAATGAGGGAACATGGCAACAACTGATTTAATATTTCATAAACAACGAGGCTTAAAATCCAATTATCATATATGATGAATGTGATGATTCATTTCTAAACATTAATGTGTTAAAATAAAATGAATCCAAAGAGTAATAGATTTGGACAAATGTAATACAGTAATACTAAACTGTTGTATTTTCAGTTTCCTACATATCTGCTGCAGACACATCAACTGCCCCAACGACAACAACTAGTGCCCCAACGACAACAACAACTGCCCCAACTACAACTACCGCCCCAACGACAACAACTACTGCCCCAACTACAACAACAACTGCCCCAACTACAACAACTGCCCCAATGACAACAACTGCCCCAACTACAACTACCGCCCCAACGACAACAACAACTGCCCCAATGACAACAACAACTGCCCCAACTACAACTACCGCCCCAACGACAACAACTACTGCCCCAACAACAACAACTAGTGCCCCAACGACAACAACAACTGCCCCAACTACAACTACCGCCCCAACGACAACAACTACTACCCCAACTACAACAACTACTGCCACAACTACAACAACTACTGCCCCAACGACAACAACAGCTGCCCCAACTACAACAACTACTGACCCAACAACAACAACTGCCCCAACTACAACAACAACTGCACCAACTACAACTACCGCCCCAATGACAACAACAACTGCCCCAACTACAACTACCGCCCCAAACACAACAACAACTGCCCCAACTACAACAACTACTGCCCCAACTACAACAACCGCCCCAACGACAACAACAACTGCCCCAACTACAACAACTTCCCCAACTACAACTACTGCCCCAACTACAACAACAACTGTAGCAACGACAACAACAACTGCCCCAACTACAACAACAACTGCCCCAACGACAACAGCAACTGCCACAACTACAACAACTACTGCCCCAACTACAACTACCGCCCCAACGACAACAACTGCCCCAACTACAACAACAACTGCCCCAACTACAACCACTGCCCCAACGACAACAACAACTGCCCCAACGACAACAACAACTGTACCAACTACAACAACAACTGCCCCAACTACAACAACTACTGCCAGAACTACAACAACAACTGCACCAACTACAACAACAACTGCCCCAATGACAACAACTGCCCCAACTACAACTACCGCCCCAACGACAACAACAACTGCCCCAATGACAACAACAACTGCCCCAACTACAACTACCGCCCCAACGACAACAACTACTGCCCCAACAACAACAACTAGTGCCCCAACGACAACAACAACTGCCCCAACTACAACTACCGCCCCAACGACAACAACTACTACCCCAACTACAACAACTACTGACCCAACAACAACAACTGCCCCAACTACAACAACAACTGCACCAACTACAACTACCGCCCCAATGACAACAACAACTGCCCCAACTACAACTACCGCCCCAAACACAACAACAACTGCCCCAACTACAACAACTACTGCCCCAACTACAACAACCGCCCCAACGACAACAACAACTGCCCCAACTACAACAACTTCCCCAACTACAACTACTGCCCCAACTACAACAACAACTGTAGCAACGACAACAACAACTGCCCCAACTACAACAACAACTGCCCCAACGACAACAGCAACTGCCACAACTACAACAACTACTGCCCCAACTACAACTACCGCCCCAACGACAACAACTGCCCCAACTACAACAACAACTGCCCCAACTACAACCACTGCCCCAACGACAACAACAACTGCCCCAACGACAACAACAACTGTACCAACTACAACAACAACTGCCCCAACTACAACAACTACTGCCAGAACTACAACAACAACTGCACCAACTACAACAACAACTGCCCCAACTACAACAACTGCCCCAATGACAACAACAACTGCCCCAACTACAACTACCGCCCCAACGACAACAACAACTGCCCCAACTACAACAACTGCCCCAACTACAACTACCGCCCCAACGACAACTACCGCCCCAACGACAACAACTACTGCCCCAACGACAACAACTAGTGCCCAAACGACAACAACAACTGCCCCAACTACAACTACCGCCCCAACGACAACAACTACTGCCCCAACTACAACAACTACTGCCACAACTACAACAACTACTGCCCCAACGACAACAACAACTGCCCCAACTACAACAACTACTGCCCCAACTACAACAACAACTGCCCCAACTACAACTACCGCCCCAACGACAACAACTACTGCCCCAACTACAACAACTACTGCCACAACTACAACAACTACTGCCCCAACGACAACAACAACTGCCCCAACGACAACAACAACTGCCCCAACTACAACAACTACTGACCCATCAACTACAACAACCGCCCCAACGACAACAACAACTTCCCCAACTACAACTACTGCCCCAACTACAACAACAACTGTAGCAACGACAACAACAACTGCCCCAACTACAACAACAACTGCCCCAACGACAACAACAACTGCCCCAACTACAACTACCGCCCCAACGACAACAACAACTGCCCCAATGACAACAACAACTGCCCCAACTACAACTACCGCCCCAACGACAACAACAACTGCCCCAACTACAACTACCGCCCCAACGACAACAACTACTGCCACAACTACAACAACTACTGCCCCAACGACAACAACAACTGCCCCAACGACAACAACAACTGCCCCAACTACAACAACAACTGCCCCAACTACAACTACCGCCCCAACGACAACTACTGCCCCAACTACAACAACAACTGTAGCAACGACAACAACAACTGCCCCAACTACAACAACAACTGCCCCAACCACAACAACAACTGCCACAACTACAACAACTACCGCCCCAACTACAACTACCACCCCAACGACAACAACAACTGCCCCAACTACAACTACCGCCCGGACAACAACAACAACTGCCCCAACGACAACAACTACTGCCCCAACGACAACAACTAGTGCCCCAACGACAACAACAACTGCCCCAACTACAACTACCGCCCCAACGACAACAACTACTGCCCTAACTACAACAACTACTGCCACAACTACAACAACTACTGCCCCAACGACAACAACAACTGCCCCAACAACAACAACAACTGGCCCAGCAACAACAACTGCCCCAACTACAACAAAAACTGCCCCAACTAACACTACCGCTCCAACGACAACAACAACTGCCCCAACTACAACTACCGCCCCAATGACAACAACAACTGCCCCAACTACAACAACTACTGCCCCAACAACAACAACAACTGCCCCAACTACAACAACCGCCCCAACGACAACAACAACTGTAGCAACGACAACAACAACTGCCCCAACGACAACAACAACTGCCCCAACTACAACAACAACTGCCCCAACTACAACTACCGCCCCAATGACAACAACTACTGCCCCATCAACTACAACAACCGCCCCAACGACAACAACAACTTCCCCAACTACAACTACTGCCCCAACTACAACAACAACTGTAGCAACGACAACAACAACTGCCCCAACTACAACCACCGCCCCAACGACAACAACAACTGCCCCAACGACAACAACTACCGCCCCAACTACAACTACCACCCCAACGACAACAACTACCGCCCCAACTACAACTACCACCCCAACTACAACAACTACTGCCCCAACAACAACAACAACTGCCCCAACTACAACAACTACTACCCCAACGACAACAACTGCCCCAACGACAACAACAACTGCCTCAACGACAACAACTACCGCCCCAACGACAACAACTACTGCCCCAACAACAACAACTGCCCCAACTACAACAACTACTACCCCAACAACAACAACTGCCCCAACTACAACTACCACCCCAACTACTACAACTACTGCCCCAACGACAACAACAACTGCCCCAACTACAACCACCGCCCAAACAACAACAACAACTGCCCCAACTACAACAACAACTGCCCCAACTACAACCACTGCCCCAACGACAACAACAACTGCACCAACTACGACAACAACTGCACCAACTACAACAACTACTGCCACAACTGCCCCAACTACAACAACAACTGCCACAACTACAACAACAACTGCCCCAACAACAACAACAACTGCCGCAACTACAACAACTGCCCCAACAACAACAACAACTGCCCCAACTACAACAACTACCGCCCCAACGACAACAACTGCCCCAACGACAACAACTACTGCCCCAACAACAACAACAACTGCCCCAACTACAACAACTACCGCCCCAACGACAACAACTGCCCCAACTACAACCACTGCCCCAACGACAACAACAACTGCACCAACTACGACAACAACTGCACCAACTACAACAACTACTGCCACAACTGCCCCAACTACAACAACAACTGCCACAACTACAACAACAACTGCCCCAACAACAACAACAACTGCCGCAACTACAACAACTGCCCCAACAACAACAACAACTGCCCCAACTACAACAACTACCGCCCCAACGACAACAACTGCCCCAATGACAACAACTACTGCCCCAACAACAACAACAACTGCCCCAACTACAACAACTACCGCCCCAACGACAACAACTGCCCCAACTACAACCACTGCCCCAACGACAACAACAACTGCACCAACTACAACAACAACTGCACCAACTACAACAACAACTGCCCCAACTACAACAACTACCGCCCCAACGACAACAACAAATGCCCCAACGACGACAACAACTGCCCCAACTACAACAACAACTGCCCCAACGACAACAACTACTGCCCCAACAACAACAACAACTGCCCCAACTACAACAACTACTACCCCAACGACAACAACTGCCCCAACTACAACAACAAATGCCCCAACGACGACAACAACTGCCCCAACTACAACAACAACTGCCCCAACGACAACAACTACTACCCCAACGACAACAACTGCCCCAACTACAACAACAACTGCCCCAACGACAACAACAAATGCCCCAACGACGACAACAACTGCCCCAACTACAACAACTACTACCCCAACGACAACAACTGCCCCAACGACAACAACAACTGCCCCAACTACAACAACTACCGCCCCAACGACAACAACTGCCGCAACTACAACAACTGCCCCAACGACAACAACAACTGCACCAACTACGACAACAACTGCACCAACTACAACAACTACTGCCACAACTGCCCCAACTACAACAACAACTGCCACAACTACAACAACAACTGCCCCAACAACAACAACAACTGCCGCAACTACAACAACTGCCCCAACAACAACAACAACTGCCCCAACTACAACAACTACCGCCCCAACGACAACAACTGCCCCAACGACAACAACTACTGCCCCAACAACAACAACTACCGCCCCAACGACAACAACTGCCCCAACTACAACCACTGCCCCAACGACAACAACAACTGCACCAACTACAACAACAACTGCACCAACTACAACAACAACTGCCCCAACTACAACAACTACCGCCCCAACGACAACAACAAATGCCCCAACGATGACAACAACTGCCCCAACTACAACAACAACTGCCCCAACGACAACAACTACTGCCCCAACAACAACAACAACTGCCCCAACTACAACAACTACTACCCCAACGACAACAACTGCCCCAACTACAACAACTACCGCCCCAACAACAACAACTACTGCCCCAACGACAACAACAACTGCCCCAACTACAACAACTACCGCCCCAACGACAACAACAAATGCCCCAACGACGACAACAACTGCCCCAACAACAACAACAACTGCCCCAACAACAACAACAACTGCCCCAACTACAACAACTACTACCCCAACGACAACCACCGCCCCAACGACAACAACTACTGCACCAACTACAACAACTACTGCCCCAACAACAACAACAACTGCCCCAACTACAACAACTACTACCCTAACGACAACAACTGCCCCAACTACAACCACCGCCCCAACGACAACAACAACTGCCACTACAACAACTACCGCCCCAACGACAACAACTACCGCCCCAACGACAACAACTGCCCCAACGACAACAAGAACTGCACCAACTACAACAACAACTGCACCAACTACAACAACAACTGCCCCAACGACAACAACTACTGCCCCAACTACAACAACAACTGCCACAACTACAACAACTGCCCCAACTACAACAACAACTGCCCCAACTACAACCACTGCCCCAACGACAACAACAACTGCACCAACTACAACAACAACTGCACCAACTACAACAACAACTGCCCCAACGACAACAACTGCCCCAACGACAACAACTACTGCCCCAACTACAACAACAACTGCCACAACTACAACAACTGCCCCAACTACAACAACAACTGCCCCAACTACAACCACTGCCCCAACGACAACAACAACTGCACCAACTACAACAACAACTGCCCCAACTACAACAACTACCGCCCCAACGACAACAACTACCGCCCCAACGACAACAACTACTGCCCCAACAACAACAACAACTGCCCCAACTACAACAACTACTACCCCAACAACAACAACTGCCCCAACTACAACTACCACCCCAACTACAACAACAACTGCCCCAACGACAACAACTGCCCCAACTACAACAACTACTGCACCAACTACAACAACTAGTGCCCCAACGACGACAACAACTGCCCCAACAACAACAACAACTGCCCCAACGACGGCAACAACTGCCCCAACAACAACAACAACAACTGCACCAACTACAACAACAACTGCCCCAACTACAACAACTACCGCCCCAACGACAACAACAAATGCCCCAACGACGACAACAACTGCCCCAACAACAACAACAACTGCCCCAACGACAACAACTACTGCCCCAACAACAACAACAACTGCCCCAACTACAACAACTACTACCCCAACGACAACAACTGCCCCAACTACAACAACAACTGCCCCAACTACCGCCCCAACAACAACAACTACTGCCCCAACGACAACAACAACTGCCCCAACTACCGCCCCAACAACAACAACTACTGCCCCAACGACAACAACAACTGCCCCAACTACAACAACTACCGCCCCAACGACAACAACAAATGCCCCAACGACGACAACAACTGCCCCAACAACAACAACAACTGCCCCAACGACAACAACTATTGCCCCAACAACAACAACAACTGCCCCAACTACAACAACTACTACCCCAACGACAACCACCGCCCCAACGACAACAACAACTGCCCCAACTACAACAACTACCGCCCCAACAACAACAACTACTGCCCCAACGACAACAACAACTGCCCCAACTACAACAACTACCGCCCCAACGACAACAACAACTGCCCCAACTACAACAACTACCGCCCCAACAACAACAACTACTACCCTAACGACAACAACTGCCCCAACTACAACCACCGCCCCAACGACAACAACAACTGCCACTACAACAACTACCGCCCCAACGACAACAACTACCGCCCCAACGACAACAACTGCCCCAACGACAACAACAACTGCACCAACTACAACAACAACTGCACCAACTACAACAACAACTGCCCCAACGACAACAACTACTGCCCCAACTACAACAACAACTGCCACAACTACAACAACTGCCCCAACTACAACAACAACTGCCCCAACTACAACCACTGCCCCAACGACAACAACAACTGCCCCAACTACAACAACTACCGCCCCAACGACAACAACTGCCCCAACGACAACAACTACTGCCCCAACAACAACAACAACTGCCCCAACTACAACAACAACTGCCCCAACAACAACAACAACTGCCGCAACTACAACAACTGCCCCAACAACAACAACAACTGCCCCAACTACAACAACTACCGCCCCAACGACAACAACTGCCCCAACGACAACAACTACTGCCCCAACAACAACAACAACTGCCCCAACTACAACAACTACCGCCCCAACGACAACAACTGCCCCAACTACAACCACTGCCCCAACGACAACAACAACTGCACCAACTACAACAACAACTGCACCAACTACAACAACAACTGCCCCAACTACAACAACTACCACCCCAACGACAACAACAAATGCCCCAACGATGACAACAACTGCCCCAACTACAACAACAACTGCCCCAACGACAACAACTACTGCCCCAACAACAACAACAACTGCCCCAACTACAACAACTACTACCCCAACGACAACAACTGCCCCAACTACAACAACTACCGCCCCAACAACAACAACTACTGCCCCAACGACAACAACAACTGCCCCAACTACAACAACTACCGCCCCAACGACAACAACAAATGCCCCAACGACGACAACAACTGCCCCAACAACAACAACAACTGCCCCAACGACAACAACTACTGCCCCAACAACAACAACAACTGCCCCAACTACAACAACTACTACCCCAACGACAACCACCGCCCCAACGACAACAACTACTGCACCAACTACAACAACTACTGCCCCAACAACAACAACAACTGCCCCAACTACAACAACTACTACCCTAACGACAACAACTGCCCCAACTACAACCACCGCCCCAACGACAACAACAACTGCCACTACAACAACTACCGCCCCAACGACAACAACTACCGCCCCAACGACAACAACTGCCCCAACGACAACAAGAACTGCACCAACTACAACAACAACTGCACCAACTACAACAACAACTGCCCCAACGACAACAACTACTGCCCCAACTACAACAACAACTGCCACAACTACAACAACTGCCCCAACTACAACAACAACTGCCCCAACTACAACCACTGCCCCAACGACAACAACAACTGCACCAACTACAACAACAACTGCCCCAACGACAACAACTACCGCCCCAACGACAACAACTGCCCCAACGACAACAACTACTGCCCCAACTACAACAACAACTGCCACAACTACAACAACTGCCCCAACTACAACAACAACTGCCCCAACTACAACCACTGCCCCAACGACAACAACAACTGCACCAACTACAACAACAACTGCACCAACTACAACAACTACCGCCCCAACGACAACAACTACCGCCCCAACGACAACAACTACTGCCCCAACAACAACAACAACTGCCCCAACTACAACAACTACTACCCCAACAACAACAACTGCCCCAACTACAACTACCACCCCAACTACAACAACAACTGCCCCAACGACAACAACTGCCCCAACTACAACAACTAGTGCCCCAACGACGACAACAACTGCCCCAACAACAACAACAACTGCCCCAACGACGACAACAACTGCCCCAACAACAACAACAACTGCACCAACTACAACAACAACTGCCCCAACTACAACAACTACCGCCCCAACGACAACAACAAATGCCCCAACGACGACAACAACTGCCCCAACAACAACAACAACTGCCCCAACGACAACAACTACTGCCCCAACAACAACAACAACTGCCCCAACTACAACAACTACTACCCCAACGACAACAACTGCCCCAACTACAACAACAACTGCCCCAACTACCGCCCCAACAACAACTACTGCCCCAACGACAACAACAACTGCCCCAACTACCGCCCCAACAACAACAACTACTGCCCCAACGACAACAACAACTGCCCCAACTACAACAACTACTACCCCAACGACAACAACTGCCCCAACTACAACAACAACTGCCCCAACTACCGCCCCAACAACAACTACTGCCCCAACGACAACAACAACTGCCCCAACTACCGCCCCAACAACAACAACTACTGCCCCAACGACAACAACAACTGCCCCAACTACAACAACTACCGCCCCAACGACAACAACAAATGCCCCAACGACGACAACAACTGCCCCAACAACAACAACAACTGCCCCAACGACAACAACTATTGCCCCAACAACAACAACAACTGCCCCAACTACAACAACTACTACCCCAACGACAACCACCGCCCCAACGACAACAACAACTGCCCCAACTACAACAACTACCGCCCCAACAACAACAACTACTACCCTAACGACAACAACTGCCCCAACTACAACCACCGCCCCAACGACAACAACAACTGCCACTACAACAACTACCGCCCCAACGACAACAACTACCGCCCCAACGACAACAACTGCCCCAACGACAACAACAACTGCACCAACAACAACAACAACTGCACCAACTCCAACAACAACTGCCCCAACTACAACAACTACCGCCCGAACTACAACAACTACCGCCCCAACGACAACAACAACTGCCCCAACGACGACAACAACTGCCCCAACAACAACAACAACTGCCCCAACGACAACAACTACTGCCCCAACAACAACAACAACTGCCCCAACTACAACAACTACTACCCCAACAACAACAACTACTACCCCAACGACGACAACAACTGCCCCAACAACAACAACAACTGCCCCAACAACAACAACAACTGCCCCAACTACAACTACCACCCCAACTACAACAACAACTGCCCCAACTACAACTACCACCCCATCTACAACAACAACTGTCCCAACGACAACAACTACTACCCCAACAACAACAACTGCCCCAACTACAACCACCGCCCCAACGACAACAACAACTGCCACTACAACAACTACCGCCCCAACGACAACAACTACCGCCCCAACGACAACAACTGCCCCAACGACAACAACAACTGCACCAACTACAACAACAACTGCACCAACTACAACAACAACTGCCCCAACGACAACAACTACTGCCCCAACTACAACAACAACTGCCACAACTGCCCCAACTACAACAACAACTGCCCCAACTACAACCACTGCCCCAACGACAACAACAACTGCACCAACTACAACAACAACTGCCCCAACGACAACAACTACCGCCCCAACGACAACAACAACTGCCCCAACGACGACAACAACTGCCCCAACAACAACAACAACTGCCCCAACGACAACAACTACTGCCCCAACAACAACAACAACTGCCCCAACAACAACAACTACAACAACTACTACCCCAACAACAACAACTACTACCCCAACGACGACAACAACTGCCCCAACAACAACAACAACTGCCCCAACTACAACTACCACCCCAACTACAACAACAACTGCCCCAACGACAACAACTGCCCCAACTACAACAACTACTGCACCAACTACAACAACTAGTGCCCCAACGACGACAACAACTGCCCCAACAACAACAACAACTGCCCCAACGACGACAACAACTGCCCCAACAACAACAACAACTGCCCCAACGACAACAACTACTGCCCCAACAACAACAACAACTGCCCCAACGACAACAACTACTGCCCCAACAACTGCCCCAACTACAACAACTACTACCCCAACGACAACAACTGCCCCAACTACAACCACCGCCCCAACGACAACAACAACTGCCCCAACTACAACAACTACCGCCCCAACAACAACAACTACTGCCCCAACGACAACAACAACTGCCCCAACTACAACAACTACCGCCGCAACGACAACAACTACTGCCCCAACAACAACAACAACTGCCCCAACTACAACAACTACTACCCCAACAACAACAACTGCCCCAACTACAACTACCACCCCAACTACAACAACAACTGTCCCAACGACAACAACTACTACCCCAACAACAACAACTGCCCCAACTACAACCACCGCCCCAACGACAACAACAACTGCCACTACAACAACTACCGCCCCAACGACAACAACTACCGCCCCAACGACAACAACTACCGCCCCAACGACAACAACTGCCCCAACGACAACAACAACTGCACCAACTACAACAACAACTGCACCAACTACAACAACAACTGCCCCAACGACAACAACTACTGTCCCAACAACAACAACAACTGCCCCAACTACAACAACTACTACCCCAACAACAACAACTGCCCCAACTACAACTACCACCCCAACTACAACAACAACTGTCCCAACGACAACAACTACTACCCCAACAACAACAACTGCCCCAACTACAACCACCGCCCCAACGACAACAACAACTGCCACTACAACAACAACAACTGCCCCAACGACAACAACTACTGCCCCAACAACTGCCCCAACTACAACAACTACTACCCCAACGACAACAACTGCCCCAACTACAACCACCGCCCCAACGACAACAACAACTGCCCCAACTACAACAACTACCGCCCCAACAACAACAACTACTGCCCCAACGACAACAACAACTGCCCCAACTACAACAACTACCGCCGCAACGACAACAACTACTGCCCCAACAACAACAACAACTGCCCCAACTACAACAACTACTACCCCAACAACAACAACTGCCCCAACTACAACTACCACCCCAACTACAACAACAACTGTCCCAACGACAACAACTACTACCCCAACAACAACAACTGCCCCAACTACAACCACCGCCCCAACGACAACAACAACTGCCACTACAACAACTACCGCCCCAACGACAACAACTACCGCCCCAACGACAACAACTACCGCCCCAACGACAACAACTGCCCCAACGACAACAACAACTGCACCAACTACAACAACAACTGCACATACTACAACAACAACTGCCCCAACGACAACAACTACTGCCCCAACTACAACAACAACTGCCACAACTACAACAACTGCCCCAACTACAACAACAACTGCCCCAACTACAACCACTGCCCCAACGACAACAACAACTGCACCAACTACAACAACAACTGCCCCAACTACAACAACTACTGCCCCAACTACAACAACTACCGCCCCAACTACAACAACTACCGCCCCAACGACAACAACAACTGCCCCAACGACGACAACAACTGCCCCAACAACAACAACAACTGCCCCAACGACAACAACTACTGCCCCAACAACAACAACAACTGCCCCAACTACAACAACTACAACAACAACTACCCCAACAACAACAACTACTACCCCAACGACGACAACAACTGCCCCAACAACAACAACAACTGCCCCAACAACAACAACAACTGCCCCAACTACAACAACAACTGCCCCAACTACAACAACTACTGCACCAACTACAACAACTAGTGCCCCAACGACGACAACAACTGCCCCAACAACAACAACAACTGCCCCAACGACGACAACAACTGCCCCAACAACAACAACAACTGCCCCAACGACAACAACTACTGCCCCAACAACAACAACAACTGCCCCAACGACAACAACTACTGCCCCAACAACTGCCCCAACTACAACAACTACTACCCCAACGACAACAACTGCCCCAACTACAACCACCGCCCCAACGACAACAACAACTGCCCCAACTACAACAACTACCGCCCCAACAACAACAACTACTGCCCCAACGACAACAACAACTGCCCCAACTACAACAACTACCGCCGCAACGACAACAACTACTGCCCCAACAACAACAACAACTGCCCCAACTACAACAACTACTACCCCAACAACAACAACTGCCCCAACTACAACAACTACTACCCCAACAACAACAACTGCCCCAACTACAACTACCACCCCAACTACAACAACAACTGTCCCAACGACAACAACTACTACCCCAACAACAACAACTGCCCCAACTACAACTACCACCCCAACTACAACAACAACTGCCCCAACGACAACAACAACTGCCCCAACCACAACAACTACTGCACCAACTACAACAACTAGTGCCCCAACGACGACAACAACTGCCCCAACAACAACAACAACTGCCCCAACGACAACAGCAACTGCCCCAACTACAACAACTACCGCCCCAACGACAACAACTACTGCCCCAACGACAACAACAACTGCCCCAACTACAACAACTACCGCCCCAACGACAACAACAACTGCCCCAACTACAACAACTACCGCCCCAACAACAACAACTACTGCCCCAACGACAACAACAACTGCACCAACTACAACAACTAGTGCCCCAACGACGACAACAACTGCACCAACTACAACAACAACTGCACCAACTACAACAACAACTGCCCCAACTACAACAACAACTGCCACAACTACAACAACAACTGCCCCAACAACAACAACAACTGCCGCAACTACAACAACTGCCCCAACAACAACAACAACTGCCCCAACTACAACAACTACCGCCCCAACAATAACAACTGCCCCAACGACAACAACTACTGCCCCAACAACAACAACAACTGCCCCAACTACAACAACTACCGCCCCAACGACAACAACTGCCCCAACTACAACCACTGCCCCAACGACAACAACAACTGCACCAACTACAACAACAACTGCACCAACTACAACAACAACTGCCCCAACGACAACAACAACTGCCCCAACGACGACAACAATTGCCCCAACAACAACAACAACTGCTCCAACGACAACAACTACTGCCCCAACAACAACAACAACTGCCCCAACTACAACAACTACTACCCCAACGACAACAACTGCCCCAACTACAACCACCGCCCCAACAACAACAACAACTGCCCCAACAACAACAACAACTGCCCCAACTACAACAACTACTACCCCAACGACAACAACTGCCCCAACTACAACCACCGCCCCAACGACAACAACAACTGCCCCAACTACAACAACTACCGCCGCAACGACAACAACTACTGCCCCAACAACAACAACAACTGCCCCAACTACAACAACTACTACCCCAACAACAACAACTGCCCCAACTACAACTACCACCCCAACTACAACAACAACTGCACCAACGACAACAACAACTGCCCCAACTACAACAACTACTGCACCAACTACAACAACTAGTGCCCCAACAACGACAACAACTGCCGCAACAACAACAGCAACTGCCCCAACGACAACAACTACTGCCCCAACAACAAAAACAACTGCCCCAACTACAACAACTACCGCCCTAACAACAACAACTACTGCCCCAACGACAACAACAACTGCCCCAACTACAACAACTACCGCCCCAACGACAACAACTACTGCCCCAACAACAACAACAACTGCCCCAACTACAACAACTACTACCCCAACAACAACAACTGCCCCAACGACAACAACAACTGCCCCAACTACAACAACTAGTGCCCCAACGACGACAACAACTGCCCCAACAACAACAACAACTGCCCCAACGACGACAACAACTGCCCCAACAACAACAACAACTACCCCAACGACAACAACTGCCCCAACTACAACCACCGCCCCAACGACAACAACAACTGCAACTACAACAACTACCGCCCCAACGACAACAACTATCGCCCCAACGACAACAACTGCCCCAACGAAAACAACTACTGCCCCAACAACAACAACAACTGCCCCAACTACAACAACAACTGCCCCAACTACAACCACTGCCCCAACGACAACAACAACTGCACCAACTACAACAACAACTGCACCAACTACAACAACTACTGCCACAACTACAACAACAACTGCCCCAACTACAACAACAACTGCCACAACTACAACAACAACTGCCCCAACAACAACAACAACTGCCGCAACTACAACAACTGCCCCAAGAACAACAACAACTGCCCCAACTACAACAACTACCGCCCCAACGACAACAACTGCCCCAACGACAACAACTACTGCCCCAACAACAACAACAACTGCCCCAACTACAACAACTACTACCCCAACAACAACAACTGCCCCAACTACAACTACCACCCCAACTACAACAACAACTGCCCCAACGACAACAACTACTGCCCCAACAACAACAACTACTACCCCAACGACAACAACTGCCCCAACTACAACCACCGCCCCAACAACAACAACAACTGCAACTACAACAACTACCGCCCCAACGACAACAACTATCGCCCCAACGACAACAACTGCCCCAACGACAACAACTACTGCCACAACAACAACAACAACTGCCCCAACTACAACAACAACTGCCCCAACTACAACCACTGCCCCAACGACAACAACAACTGCACCAACTACAACAACTACTGCCACAACTACAACAACAACTGCCCCAACTACAACAACAACTGCCACAACTACAACAACAACTGCCCCAACAACAACAACAACTGCCGCAACTACAACAACTGCCCCAACAACAACAACTACTGCCCCAACAACAACAACAACTGCCGCAACTACAACAACTGCCCCAACAACAACAACAACTGCCCCAACTACAACAACTACCGCCCCAACGACAACAACTGTCCCAACGACAACAACTACTGCCCCAACAACAACAACAACTGCCCCAACTACAACAACTACCGCCCCAACGACAACAACTGCCCCAACTACAACAAGAACTGCCCCAACTACAACAAGAACTGCCCCAACTACAACCACTGCCCAAACGACAACAACCACTGCCCCAACGACAACAACAACTGCACCAACTACAACAACTACTGCCACAACTACAACAACAACTGCCCCAACTACAACAACAACTGCCACAACTACAACAACAACTGCCCCAACAACAACAACAACTGCCGCAACTACAACAACTGCCCCAACAACAACAACAACTGCCGCAACTACAACAACTGCCCCAACAACAACAACAACTGCCCCAACTACAACAACTACCGCCCCAACGACAACAACAACTGCCCCAACGACAACAACTGCCCCAACTACAACAACTAGTGCCCCAACGACGACAACAACTGCCCCAACAACAACAACAACTGCCCCAACGACGACAACAACTGCCCCAACAACAACAACAACTGCACCAACTACAACAACAACTGCCCCAACTACAACAACTACCGCCCCAACGACAACAACAAATGCCCCAACGACGACAACAACTGCCCCAACAACAACAACAACTGCCCCAACGACAACAACTACTGCCCCAACAACAACAACAACTGCCCCAACTACAACAACTACTACCCCAACGACAACAACTGCCCCAACTACAACAACAACTGCCCCAACTACCGCCCCAACAACAACTACTGCCCCAACGACAACAACAACTGCCCCAACTACCGCCCCAACAACAACAACTACTGCCCCAACGACAACAACAACTGCCCCAACTACAACAACTACTACCCCAACGACAACAACTGCCCCAACTACAACAACAACTGCCCCAACTACCGCCCCAACAACAACTACTGCCCCAACGACAACAACAACTGCCCCAACTACCGCCCCAACAACAACAACTACTGCCCCAACGACAACAACAACTGCCCCAACTACAACAACTACCGCCCCAACGACAACAACAAATGCCCCAACGACGACAACAACTGCCCCAACAACAACAACAACTGCCCCAACGACAACAACTATTGCCCCAACAACAACAACAACTGCCCCAACTACAACAACTACTACCCCAACGACAACCACCGCCCCAACGACAACAACAACTGCCCCAACTACAACAACTACCGCCCCAACAACAACAACTACTACCCTAACGACAACAACTGCCCCAACTACAACCACCGCCCCAACGACAACAACAACTGCCACTACAACAACTACCGCCCCAACGACAACAACTACCGCCCCAACGACAACAACTGCCCCAACGACAACAACAACTGCACCAACAACAACAACAACTGCACCAACTCCAACAACAACTGCCCCAACTACAACAACTACCGCCCGAACTACAACAACTACCGCCCCAACGACAACAACAACTGCCCCAACGACGACAACAACTGCCCCAACAACAACAACAACTGCCCCAACGACAACAACTACTGCCCCAACAACAACAACAACTGCCCCAACTACAACAACTACTACCCCAACAACAACAACTACTACCCCAACGACGACAACAACTGCCCCAACAACAACAACAACTGCCCCAACAACAACAACAACTGCCCCAACTACAACTACCACCCCAACTACAACAACAACTGCCCCAACTACAACTACCACCCCATCTACAACAACAACTGTCCCAACGACAACAACTACTACCCCAACAACAACAACTGCCCCAACTACAACCACCGCCCCAACGACAACAACAACTGCCACTACAACAACTACCGCCCCAACGACAACAACTACCGCCCCAACGACAACAACTGCCCCAACGACAACAACAACTGCACCAACTACAACAACAACTGCACCAACTACAACAACAACTGCCCCAACGACAACAACTACTGCCCCAACTACAACAACAACTGCCACAACTGCCCCAACTACAACAACAACTGCCCCAACTACAACCACTGCCCCAACGACAACAACAACTGCACCAACTACAACAACAACTGCCCCAACGACAACAACTACCGCCCCAACGACAACAACAACTGCCCCAACGACGACAACAACTGCCCCAACAACAACAACAACTGCCCCAACGACAACAACTACTGCCCCAACAACAACAACAACTGCCCCAACAACAACAACTACAACAACTACTACCCCAACAACAACAACTACTACCCCAACGACGACAACAACTGCCCCAACAACAACAACAACTGCCCCAACAACAACAACAACTGCCCCAACTACAACTACCACCCCAACTACAACAACAACTGCCCCAACGACAACAACTGCCCCAACTACAACAACTACTGCACCAACTACAACAACTAGTGCCCCAACGACGACAACAACTGCCCCAACAACAACAACAACTGCCCCAACGACGACAACAACTGCCCCAACAACAACAACAACTGCCCCAACGACAACAACTACTGCCCCAACAACAACAACAACTGCCCCAACGACAACAACTACTGCCCCAACAACTGCCCCAACTACAACAACTACTACCCCAACGACAACAACTGCCCCAACTACAACCACCGCCCCAACGACAACAACAACTGCCCCAACTACAACAACTACCGCCCCAACAACAACAACTACTGCCCCAACGACAACAACAACTGCCCCAACTACAACAACTACCGCCGCAACGACAACAACTACTGCCCCAACAACAACAACAACTGCCCCAACTACAACAACTACTACCCCAACAACAACAACTGCCCCAACTACAACTACCACCCCAACTACAACAACAACTGTCCCAACGACAACAACTACTACCCCAACAACAACAACTGCCCCAACTACAACCACCGCCCCAACGACAACAACAACTGCCACTACAACAACTACCGCCCCAACGACAACAACTACCGCCCCAACGACAACAACTACCGCCCCAACGACAACAACTGCCCCAACGACAACAACAACTGCACCAACTACAACAACAACTGCACCAACTACAACAACAACTGCCCCAACGACAACAACTACTGTCCCAACAACAACAACAACTGCCCCAACTACAACAACTACTACCCCAACAACAACAACTGCCCCAACTACAACTACCACCCCAACTACAACAACAACTGTCCCAACGACAACAACTACTACCCCAACAACAACAACTGCCCCAACTACAACCACCGCCCCAACGACAACAACAACTGCCACTACAACAACAACAACTGCCCCAACGACAACAACTACTGCCCCAACAACTGCCCCAACTACAACAACTACTACCCCAACGACAACAACTGCCCCAACTACAACCACCGCCCCAACGACAACAACAACTGCCCCAACTACAACAACTACCGCCCCAACAACAACAACTACTGCCCCAACGACAACAACAACTGCCCCAACTACAACAACTACCGCCGCAACGACAACAACTACTGCCCCAACAACAACAACAACTGCCCCAACTACAACAACTACTACCCCAACAACAACAACTGCCCCAACTACAACTACCACCCCAACTACAACAACAACTGTCCCAACGACAACAACTACTACCCCAACAACAACAACTGCCCCAACTACAACCACCGCCCCAACGACAACAACAACTGCCACTACAACAACTACCGCCCCAACGACAACAACTACCGCCCCAACGACAACAACTACCGCCCCAACGACAACAACTGCCCCAACGACAACAACAACTGCACCAACTACAACAACAACTGCACATACTACAACAACAACTGCCCCAACGACAACAACTACTGCCCCAACTACAACAACAACTGCCACAACTACAACAACTGCCCCAACTACAACAACAACTGCCCCAACTACAACCACTGCCCCAACGACAACAACAACTGCACCAACTACAACAACAACTGCCCCAACTACAACAACTACTGCCCCAACTACAACAACTACCGCCCCAACTACAACAACTACCGCCCCAACGACAACAACAACTGCCCCAACGACGACAACAACTGCCCCAACAACAACAACAACTGCCCCAACGACAACAACTACTGCCCCAACAACAACAACAACTGCCCCAACTACAACAACTACAACAACAACTACCCCAACAACAACAACTACTACCCCAACGACGACAACAACTGCCCCAACAACAACAACAACTGCCCCAACAACAACAACAACTGCCCCAACTACAACTACCACCCCAACTACAACAACAACTGCCCCAACTACAACAACTACTGCACCAACTACAACAACTAGTGCCCCAACGACGACAACAACTGCCCCAACAACAACAACAACTGCCCCAACGACGACAACAACTGCCCCAACAACAACAACAACTGCCCCAACGACAACAACTACTGCCCCAACAACAACAACAACTGCCCCAACGACAACAACTACTGCCCCAACAACTGCCCCAACTACAACAACTACTACCCCAACGACAACAACTGCCCCAACTACAACCACCGCCCCAACGACAACAACAACTGCCCCAACTACAACAACTACCGCCCCAACAACAACAACTACTGCCCCAACGACAACAACAACTGCCCCAACTACAACAACTACCGCCGCAACGACAACAACTACTGCCCCAACAACAACAACAACTGCCCCAACTACAACAACTACTACCCCAACAACAACAACTGCCCCAACTACAACAACTACTACCCCAACAACAACAACTGCCCCAACTACAACTACCACCCCAACTACAACAACAACTGTCCCAACGACAACAACTACTACCCCAACAACAACAACTGCCCCAACTACAACTACCACCCCAACTACAACAACAACTGCCCCAACGACAACAACAACTGCCCCAACCACAACAACTACTGCACCAACTACAACAACTAGTGCCCCAACGACGACAACAACTGCCCCAACAACAACAACAACTGCCCCAACGACAACAGCAACTGCCCCAACTACAACAACTACCGCCCCAACGACAACAACTACTGCCCCAACGACAACAACAACTGCCCCAACTACAACAACTACCGCCCCAACGACAACAACAACTGCCCCAACTACAACAACTACCGCCCCAACAACAACAACTACTGCCCCAACGACAACAACAACTGCACCAACTACAACAACTAGTGCCCCAACGACGACAACAACTGCACCAACTACAACAACAACTGCACCAACTACAACAACAACTGCCCCAACTACAACAACAACTGCCACAACTACAACAACAACTGCCCCAACAACAACAACAACTGCCGCAACTACAACAACTGCCCCAACAACAACAACAACTGCCCCAACTACAACAACTACCGCCCCAACAATAACAACTGCCCCAACGACAACAACTACTGCCCCAACAACAACAACAACTGCCCCAACTACAACAACTACCGCCCCAACGACAACAACTGCCCCAACTACAACCACTGCCCCAACGACAACAACAACTGCACCAACTACAACAACAACTGCACCAACTACAACAACAACTGCCCCAACGACAACAACAACTGCCCCAACGACGACAACAATTGCCCCAACAACAACAACAACTGCTCCAACGACAACAACTACTGCCCCAACAACAACAACAACTGCCCCAACTACAACAACTACTACCCCAACGACAACAACTGCCCCAACTACAACCACCGCCCCAACAACAACAACAACTGCCCCAACAACAACAACAACTGCCCCAACTACAACAACTACTACCCCAACGACAACAACTGCCCCAACTACAACCACCGCCCCAACGACAACAACAACTGCCCCAACTACAACAACTACCGCCGCAACGACAACAACTACTGCCCCAACAACAACAACAACTGCCCCAACTACAACAACTACTACCCCAACAACAACAACTGCCCCAACTACAACTACCACCCCAACTACAACAACAACTGCACCAACGACAACAACAACTGCCCCAACTACAACAACTACTGCACCAACTACAACAACTAGTGCCCCAACAACGACAACAACTGCCGCAACTACAACAACAACTGCCCCAACAACAACAACAACAGCCCCAACTACAACAACTGGTCCAACGACAACTACAACTGCCCCAACTACAACTACTTCCCCAACGACAAAAACTACTGCCCCAACGACAACAACTACTGCCCCAACAACAACAACAACTGCCCCAACGACAACAACTACTGCCCCAACAACAACAACAACTGCCCCAACTACAACTACTGCCCCCCCAAGAACAACTGCTCCAACGACAACTACTGCCCCAACAACAACAACTGCCCCAACTACAACTACTGCCCCAACAACAACTACTGCCCCAACTACAACAACAACTGCCCCAACTACAACAACTACTGCCACAACTACAACAACAACTGCTCCAACGACAACTACAACAGCCCCAACTACAACCACCACGCCAACGACAACAACAACCGCCCCAACGACAACAACAACTGCACCAACTACTGCCCCAACTACAACAACAACCGCCCCGACGACAACAACAACTGCCGCAATGACAACTGCCCCAACAACAACAACTACTGCCCCAACGACATCAACAACTGCCCCAACGACAACAACAACTGCCCCAACGACAACAACAACTGCCCCAACGACAACTACTGCCCCAACAACAACAACTGCCCCAACTACAACCACCGCGCCAACGACAACAACAACTGCACCAACTACTGCCCCAACTACAACCACTGCCCCAACGACAACAACTGCACCAACTACTGCCCCAACTACAACAACTGTCCCAACTATAACAACTACTGCCCCAACGACAACAACAACTGCCCCAACAACAACAACAACTGCCCCAATGACAACAACTACTGCCCCAACTACAACAACTGCCCCAACGACAACTACAACTGCCCCAACTACAACTACTTCCCCAACGACAACAACAACTGCCCCAATTATAACTACTGCCCCAACGACGACAACAACTGCCCCAACTACAACTACTGCCCCAACGACAACAACTACCACCCCAACGACGATAACAACTGCCCCAACGACAACAACAACTGCTCCAACGACAACAACTGCTCCAACGACAACTACAACTGCCCCAACTACAACTACTTCCCCAACTACAACAACTACTGCCCCAACGACGATAACAACTGCCCCAACGACAACAACAACTGCTCCGACGACAACAACTGCCCCAACTACAACTACTTCCCCAACTACAACAACTACTGCCCCAACGACGATAACAACAGCCCCAACTACAACAACTTCCCCAACTACAACAACTACTGCCCCAACGACGATAACAACTGCCCCAACGACAACAACAACTGCTCCAACGACAACAACTGCCCCAACTACAACTACTTCCCCAACGACAAAAACTACTGCCCCAACGACAACAACTACTGCCCCAACAACAACAACAACTGCCCCAACTACAACTACTGCCCCCCCAAGAACAACTGCTCCAACGACAACTACTGCCCCAACAACAACAACTGCCCCAACTACAACAACTGCCCCAACTACAACTACTGCCCCAACAACAACTACTGCCCCAACTACAACAACAACTGCCCCAACTACAACAACTACTGCCACAACTACAACAACAACTGCCCCAACAACAACAACAACTGCCCCAACTACAACTACTGCCCCCCCAACAACAACTGCTCCAACGACAACTACTGCCCCAACAACAACAACAACTGCCCCAACTACAACAACTGCCCCAACAACAACAACAACTGCCCCAACTACAACTACTGCCCCAACAACAACAACCGCCCCAACTACAACAACAACTGCCCCAACAACAACAAAAACTGCTCCAACGACAACAACTACTGCCCCAACAACAACTGCCCCAACGACAACTACTGCCCCAATGACAACTACAACTGCCCCAACTACAACAACTGCCCCAACGACAACAACTACTGCCCCAACTACAACTACTTCCCCAATGACAACAACTACTGCCCCAACAACAACAACAACTGCCCCTACGACAACAACTACTGCCCCAACTACAACTGCTCCAAAGACAACAACAACTGCCTCAACTACAACTACTGCCCCAACGACAACAACAACTGCCCCAATTACAACAACAACTGCCCCAACTACAACAACTCCCGCTCCAACTACAACAACAACTGCCCCAACAACAACAACTACTGCCCCAACTACAACTACCGCCCCAACTACAACAACAACTTCCCCAACGACAAAAACTACTGCCCAAACTACAACTACAACCCCAACAACAACACCTATAGCTGTCACTCCTACTTATACTGTCTCAGTGGGCTTACCTGATGAGACATTTTCTGACGAACTCAATGACCAGAACAGCGGTCGATTCAAAAAACTTGAACAAAAACTTGTTGGGCCAGTGAGTAAACTTTCATATCCTCTACATCATTCATTAACTGTGTCCGTGTTGCCCATGAATGACTTTTTACACTAGAGATGATTTATTTCCACCAGAATATCAATTTATATTTTTATGATAATAATAGTTCATGAAAATCATTTGAAAGTGTCCCAACGTCTAATTTTTTCTTATTTCATTGCAGTGCAACACAATATACAAGAGAAAATTTGGTGGCAATTTCGACCGTTGCCGTGTGAAACAGTTCAGGTAAAAACATATTTCTTACTTTACTAATATTGTTGAAGCTCAGGGTTAGTGATTCACCATGTTGATAGTTTCATGTACAAATTCCATGTTTGGAATAATTTTCAGTCATCTAATATTATTATTAATATTTGTCTCATTTGGTTTCATGACATAGAAGAAACGCAGCAACACGAGCAGAAGGAACTACTGCAGAAATGGAAGTTCTGTTCCATAATAATGTGACCACTTCAGAACTTCCACAGAATGAACTTGTTACTGAAACCTTTAAATTAGCTGCAAATAACAACACCTTCAACGTGACGATAGATTCTGCGTCAATCCAAGTAATAGGTAAGTAAATACAACATTTGTCTCACTTAACTCAACTGTCTTTTTGTTGCTCCCCCAGCCAAGTTCATCAACTAGTTAATACAACTGCACTCGTGTGAGCGTCCATCTGTCCAATGATCTTTAAATGAGCTGTGGTTATCTGCAGTGTTGGTGCATTGATACTAAATTACCACAAAAAACCTGGTCTGAAGTTAATCGTGCAGTATGTTCCTGTTATTTCATGGGGCCTTATCAAGATAGTAATATGCACCCACATGGTGCACAGGGCATGTACACAGTACTCAGGCAGATGGTTTGCTCATGTACTTTACCTGTGAGCACCAGCAGATCTGTTTCAAACATTCTTCTGTTGTTAAACTTCTGACAGAGGATTTGGAAACAACACTGATGCACCTGCACCATGTGCTTCAGACCAAGCGTTAAGATTGTTAAGATGGAGCCACTCATGAGCAATGCTTGTTACGCGTTCCTGTAGAGATGTTTGACTTCGGGGCACTCTGCTCGCATCACAAATCAATGAACGTAATTTATCCTTTGCTCAGCGATGAAAATGGAGATTGCTAACAAACAGAAAGTCGCCAGATTTGTCGCTGGAAAAGATTTTTGGTCTCTAGGGAAGTTGAAAAGTTGCTACTTCTAGTGACAAAGCCCCTAAAATGGGAAAACTGTGTAAAATTCCATGTGCCACTGATGCTCGTGTTAAATGAGTCACATTCAAAATTGTGTTTTTATACAAGAAAATTAGGTAAAATAAAGATGTATTAGGACAACTTAAAGATTTTTAGTTCTGTACAGTTGAAACCAACCTATCAACAGTGCCTATTATTGTCTGTGCTTCCTTTGATCCATCTAAAATGCTCGTTATGTAAAGTATTTGTTATTAACTCTGACAACAGCAGCAGATTTACATATCGATTTATTAATTTACATTTCAAAAAAATGTGTTGCAGATAGTCCAGTTGCAGAATCAACAGCTACAACCCCAACAACAACAGCTACAACCCCAACAACAACAGCTACAACCCCAACAACAACAGCTACAACCCCAACAACAACAGCTACAACCCCAACAACAACACCTATAACTGTCACTCCTACTTATACTGTCTCAGTGGGCTTACCTGATGAGACATTTTCTGAAGAACTCAAAAACCGAAGCAGCGGTCAATTCAAAAAACTTGAACAAAAACTTGTTGGGCCAGTGAGTAAACTTTCATATCCTCTACATCATTCATTAACTGTGTCAGTGTTGCCCATGAATGACTTTTTACACTAGAAACCAATTGAGATGATTCATTTCGGCCAGAATATCAATTTATATTTTTATGATAATAATAGTTCATGAAAATCATTTGAAAGCGTCACAGCGTCTAATTTCTTCTTATTTCATTGCAGTGCAACACAATAAACGAGAGAAAATTTGGTGTCATTTTCGACCGTTGCCGTGTGAAACAGTTCAGGTAAAAACATATTTCTTACTTTACTAATATTGTTGAAGCTCAGGGTTGGTGAGTCACCACATTGATAGTTTCATGTACAAATTCCATGTTTGGAATAATCTTTAGTCATCTAATATTATTATTAATATTTGTCTCATTTGGTTTCATGACGTAGAAGAAACGCAGCAACACGAGCAGAAGGAACTACTGCAGAAATGGAAGTTCTGTTCCATAATAATGTGACCACTTCAGAACTCCCACAGAATGAACTTGTTGCTGAAACCTTTAAATTAGCTGCAAATAACAACACCTTCAATGTGACGATAGATTCTGCATCAATCCAAGTAATAGGTAAGTAAATACAACATTTGTCTCATTTAACTCAACTGTCTTTTTGTTGCTCCCCCAGCCAAGTTCATCAACTAGTTAATACAACTGCACTCGTGTGAGCGTCCATCTGTCCAATGATCTTTAAATGAAACATTGTCAACAATGATAACAATAGAAGTAGGTAAAATTATTATATGTTTTAATTTACATTTTTTTAATGCGTTACAGCAAGTCCATTGGCAACTGCTGCACCTGCAACTGCTCCACCTGCAACTGCTCCACCTGCAACTGCTGCACCTGCAACTGCTGCACCTGCAACTGCTCCACCTGCAACTGCTCCACCTGCAACTGCTGCACCTGCAACTGCTCCACCTGCAACTGCTGCACCTGCAACTGCTCCACCTGTTGTGACAACAAAGACAGTGGTTTTCAGGTCTCGTCTAGACACATTCACAAGTGACTTGTTGGATTCATCGACTGATGCTTTTAAAAGCAGAGCTTTAAACATAAAGTCACAGGTAATTCTCTTCTCAACATAAAACCTGTGGGTTCACATTATTATGTATTGTAGTATTATTTTATCAAAGAACCAAAAATACATCAATAAAAGTAAGATGAGCATAAAATAAGGGAATAGTTTTCAACTACATTGTGTTTTCTGTTTCTGCAGCTTCAACCTCGGTACCAACGCGAATTCCCCTCTTCCTTCACTTCCTTGGAAGTGTTCGAATTCAGGTAATTTGTTAACATATTGTTACATTTTAAAGATGGCAGCCTAAATCTGATATTTCATCCAATACGTATTTGTTTCTTCTGCAGAAATGGATCAATCTTCAATTTATTAAAGCTCTTCTTCCAAGGCACATCTATTCCTAACGACAAGGCGATTGCACAAGTTTTGCTAAATGCAGCTCCAGAAGTCAATGGCTTCGACATTGAAGGCACCTCCATCACCGTGGATGGCATAGGTAAGAAATATTGAGGGCTGTTTGTTTGGAAAACTTCTCACTCTGAAAAATGATTTATCAAAATAATGTTTGGATTTTTTTGATTTTCATTTACAGCTTCAAGTGGAGTCAGTCAAAAGATCAGTCTCGTCACTGCATCCTGTCTGGTGCTGTTGTCATGGCTACTGTCAAATCAGCAATAGCATCTGTGCTGATTTCCTTATGAATTCCATTGAGAACATCAACAACATCTCTGGAATGAAAAAGAAATTCATCGTCAGCAAAAATCCCAGATTGTTGATTTTTCTTTATGTGTTGCACGGTTTTGAATGAACTCACCACCAAGTTCAACTTTGCACTGATCCGACACATCAGTGACAGTGGATTAGGTTTGTCTGTGAAACAAACAACTACAGGATCCTGGACAGAATGACACAGCAGCCTTTAGGCTTCTGGTCTATTGAAACATAACAACACTATCTATGAAACACTGGGGTGTTAGAAAATATCTGTACTGTTGCACTGTGGCATCTTTAACTTTGTTAGGTATTAACAAAGTCTTATTTAAACCTTTCTATAATTTCCAAATGCATGTAAAATGAATGTTTAAGTTTGTATCTTAAATTAAATGAAGGAACACATGCGGGTCATAGCGGGCTTCACAATGCGACCTCATTTATTTTATCAAAGGTCACTGTGTATCTGATATATATGTGAAAACTATGCACTGTCGATTTTAGTTATTTATATAAAGTGGATTTATGTAATCACACATTTCTTTATTCTGTGAGATCTCATGTAGTTTTCTTGGCTTTCTGTCAGATATGTCATAATAAACAAGGTACAACATTTAAAAAATATATTTGTCGTCTCTTGTGTGATGATTTGAAATTTTGGTGGGTGAAGAGAGAGTTGATCAGATGTTTCACCTTTATGTGAAGTTTGAGTCCATTTTTTTAATATTTCAGTCTCAAACAAACATAGCAATTATATTTTGGCCCAGATCTGACCCACATCCCATGAGGAATGATTACACATAGGCGGTTTAGTCTCGTTTGCCAGATTAGGGCCACAAGTCAGCCATGGTAATTCTCAACCAAAAAAAGTCCCACATTTGAGATATTTGGGCCAAATTTATTATTTTGCAAGTGGGCTACTATAGGTTCACATCCGTTTTGTTTGGGCCCCATCTGTATGCTATCTGGTATCAATCAATTCTAGATATAGGCAAATCCAGTTTAAAGTCTTATACAGGCAACATTATTTTAAAACTAACGTTAGTAAAATACTCTATTCAGTTTCTCCCATGTGTGATAGATATGGCACTGCCTAGGTTCGCTTTCACACTACATCTGGCACCGTCCATAACTAAGTAATTTCTGCTGTGACACATTCAATTGGTTTTCTCAACAATTCAAAACAAACATCTATCCAAAAAAACAAGCTCTTAAGGCGGACATGGTTGCAGCTAAAAAATTTTACTAAACTGGAATTCTCCTTTGTCCACATGTTTTTAAAGGTGCCTCAATGAAATGCCCTCTGTTATTAAAATGTGTAATGGAAGTTTTCTGGAAGTTGGTGAAAGGAGAACTTGGGCAGCAGCTGATGTCTTATTCAAAAGATTTTAATGTAGACTTGATGCATCAAGGAACAATATACAATTGCCAACAGAATAACATGAGCAAGTGTCACCCCCAAGTCTCAAGATGTCTCACACAGCATCCCAATATATCTCCCTCAACTTGCCTCACCCATTCCACCAGCACATCCATGAAATAATTGCTGTCACTCTCTATGTTACATGTAGGTGTTCGCATCCTATTGGATAGTTAAGCCTCAAGAATGCATACCTTTATCATACTGTGCCATTACGTCTTGCCACTGGTATAATATGCAAAAGAGTCAGAGTTTGGTGCCTCTTTGTCTGGGGCATCTGAATTAGATATAAATTTACTACGATGTACTGTCTGTTGGCCCTTTATCTATAAACTGACCTTGGGTATTGTTTGAAGAGAAGGGATTACGGTTGGAATAAGCTTACCTCATGTGGAACAGATGTATTGTGTGAGGAGGGTCAAATATTATCTCGCAAAATGGAACAGAGACGTTTTTGCAAATCTGTGTTTGGTGTTGCTGAGACCCAACTGTATAACATTTGCTGCAATTTTGATTTCTGTGCAAACACTGCCCTCTCCTGTTTACTAGATTGCTGTACCATCCTCCACCCAGAGATTGGATTGGTTTTATTTTCTTCTTTCTTTGATACCAGTTATCAATTATATCAACCTTGATTTTCCATGAATCCCCAGTCTTTTTTTGGGGTCACTTGATGTACTGAGTGCTTTTTTATGTATGGTTGTCTTATGTGTAAAAATTCTAATAAATTCTTATCATTATTATTACTATTAAAAATAATAAGAAGAAGAACAGGAAGAAGAATAAACATAATCGATTTGAAAAATAGAAAAAACCTAGCCTAATGCAGACACAAAGGCACACACCCACCCAGTTGTGTCTCCATGACATCAGAGGACATAACTTTGACTGTGATTGAGAAATCTTAAGTCTAATTTTATTATATAAAGATTTAAAAAGATGTGAGATGTGCCACAAGGTGAAAGGTTTACTCTGTTTGACATGTGACCCCCCGAAAACTACAAATTTTTAAACACCAGACATTTCATCTTGTACCTATATGTGTATGTGTGTAATTTTGATTATTTATTTATGAGTACATTTTATCAATGACCCACAACATCTAACATGTACATGCATTTATATTTTATTGTAAATTCTGAGTCAATATTACCTACATATGTAGTATCTCATACTTATGTATGCTTAAATCATTAACCTCAAAAGTCAAATGGCCTGTTGCTATATTATTTTGGGGTATTAAATTATTAATAAATTCAGATTAAAACATTTAAAATAAAATTTAAAATGAACACAGTTGATTTAATTCAGTTTTTACAACAACTTTTTAATTAAGACATTCAACATTAATCCTTGTCCTTACACAATTGATCTCTTTGGCCCCTCATACTGTCAAACCGGTAGAGCTTCATTCACACAACTAATATCCAAGCATTTGTTTTGTGAAGCAGAAACAAAAGAAGGGAGTAAACTGTAATGTTATGCCAAGAATTTGACAGATCGAGGTGTCACAACATCTCTGTCTTGAATGATCAACGTCATTGGCCTTTATTTCATTCCAATATATAAAGGCCTAAATAAATGTGGAATGCCACAGAGGGAGAGGTTGGCAGTGTCACATATGTGAAGTGAACTGAGCACTGCAACACTTTAAGAACGTCTACACCAGAGAAAAGAGGAAATTAATAACTTTTCTTCTTTGCCTTTAAAGTGAGTACAATCTATACGGACACGTTTGTGCATTTAGGCGTGTGTGTGTGTGTGTGTGAGTTTGCAACATGTAAATTGCATGTAATTATCAAATATTTTCTCAGATTTAAAGTTACAATAACTGATGACTTAATTCATCACTTTTTTATATAACATGTTCAAAGCTCTGCTTAAATTCTAGTATTCATTTTGTATTTGTATATTCAAATAATAAGTATGATTGTGTTTGGAGAATAGAGTGAAATTAAAGCCTGACTTTCACTCGTGAAATCTTGTAAAGATTATCTAAATCACTAGATGTGAAGAATGAGATTTTGTTTGTCGGGCAAGGTTTTAGTTTTAGTTGAGAACAAAATGAGATCTTGTCAGTTGTAAATGTTTTACTTCAAATAAATAATAGACCTACATTCCACCCTGATTTGGATTTGTAAAATTGCTGCCAATGGAATTAGAGGAATCAGTGTCTCAATTACACTTTTGAAAAAAGAAAAGTTGATTTCATTTCTAGGGTATTTCTAACATCTTTTTCTAACTAAGAAATAAATAGTCTGAAAATTAAAAGTATCTGGTCATAAACAGATTTTGTTGTGAGTTTGTTGTGTTCGGATTGTGAGATGTCGACCAGCATCCACAGCAAACAAAATAAGATGAAGGCAACTGACGGAATCAAAACTGCCACTTTAACTTGTCAAAATGTATGGGATGGAAAAAATAACTATTACTCCATTGAAACTATTATATTTGGAATTTGTTAGGATGGTAAATGGTCTGTATTTCTATCGTGCTTTTCTAATCTTGGTTAATAGTTTAATGTGCTTTACAGTCAATCAATTAAACTCTATTTATATAGCATCTCTTAAACAAATCAATTGTAGCTAAAGGTTCTTACATTCGAACAAATGTTAAAAAAGGATTAATAAGTTTAGAAACGAATGCACATATCGTAACAAATGATAAACAGAGGAAATGAAAAAGACAGTATACAAATATGAAGAATGAAATTATTATAAGTTCAGTTCAGTTTCTTGCCTTTCACCCATTCACACACATTCATACAACACAACTATGTGCAGCACTATCTCTAGTATCATCAGTCAGACACTGTCGGCACAGCCGTCATAAACTATTTGGATTCAGTATCTTGCCCAAGGACACTTCAGCATGCTGAATGAGGAGACTGGGATCAAACATCCGATCTACCAGTTGCCACAATCGACTTCCTAATTTTAATGCTACACTCAAAATAATGACAAAATATTATAATGTGATATTTTACTGTTTCAGACTTAAGATTAATCAGGAATTTGGATTGATTGTTGAATAAAAAGTTGTTAAAGTTTCTAATTTAGAAAAACTACTTGCTGCTTACTTTGTCATATTTGTAAAAATAATTATCTCTGTGGTCTGTATTGTAGTGTTTTTGAGATTGTGATGTCTGGCTAATCCTATTGTCAGGACAACACATTTACATTTGTGTAAACTGATGATAGATGTATTAGATTTATAGCAGGTGAGGTACGTGGTGGTGGCCACAAAATCCAATTCTGCTCAAAGCCCCATAAGGTCCTGGACTTGCCGTACGTACAGTGCAGAGATAGACCACAAGAGGTCAGACAATGATAATGATACTGATCGTGTTGATGAGATAAAGGTCTCGTCACTCAGTGAGTTCTCAAGACACTTATGTGGCAAACAGGGAACAAACAACCTTAAAGGGATTTTATGTTCCTTGTTTTTAAAAGTAAAAAAATCAGTTTTATTGAAGAAACAGTTCCAAAGAAAACCATCGACAATAAACTACAACAATAAAAAATATTGATATTTGACAGATTATATGCTCATTAAATATTTATAATATATAATATAAATAATATGTAATATTGTGTAACTGTAGAAGAAACCATTTTCACTTTTGTCTTCTGTCTTGTTTATTTTGCAGATCCATTGACAGGATGGGGACGAGAAAGATCATATCAGTTTTCCTGATTCTAACAGGTATGATGAGCAATAGTTCACTTTAAATGAATAAAGATTCAAGCTGGGATGTAAATATGACAAAGATGAATGAGGGAACATGGCAACAACTGATTTAATATTTCATAAACAACGAGGCTTAAAATCCAATTATCATATATGATGAATGTGATGATTCATTTCTAAACATTAATGTGTTAAAATAAAATGAATCCAAAGAGTAATAGATTTGGACAAATGTAATACAGTAATACTAAACTGTTGTATTTTCAGTTTCCTACATATCTGCTGCAGAAACAAACACAACTACAGCAACAACAACTACAAACCCGACAACCCTGACAACCGTGACAACAACTGCCACTACCCCAAATACAACAACAACTGCCCCAACTACAACAACTGCCCCAACTACAACAACAACTGCCCCAACTACAACAACAACTGCCCCAACGACAACAACTAGTGCCCCAACGACAACAACAACGGCCCCAACGACAACAACAACTGCCCCAACTACAACAACTACTGCCACAACTACAACAACAACTGCCCCAACGACAACAACAACTGCCCCAACAACAACAACAACTGCCCCAACAACAACAACAACTGCCCCAACAACAACAACAACTGCCCCAACAACAACAACTGCCCCAACAACAACAACTGCCCCAACTACAACAAGTACTGCCCCAACTACAACAACAACTGCCCAAACGACAACAACTACTGCCCCAACGACAACAACAACTGCCCCAACGACAACAACTACTGCCCCAACGACGACAACAACTGCCCCAACTACAACAACTACTGCTCCAACTACAACAACTGCCCCAACCACAACAACAACTGCACCAACTACAACAACTACTGCCCCAACTACAACAACTACTGCCACAACTACAACAACAACTCCCCCAACGACAACAACAACTGCCCCAACAACAACAACTGCCCCAACTACAACAACCACCACCCCAACTACAACAACTACCGCCCCAACGACAACAACTACTGCCCCAACGACAACAACAACTGCCCCAACTACAACAACAACTGCACCAACTACAACAACAACTGCCCCAACTACAACAACTACTGCCCCAACTACAACAACAACTGCCCCAACTACAACAACTACTGCCCCAACTACAACCACCGCCCCAACTACAACAACTACCGCCCCAACGACAACAACTACTTCCCCAACGACAACAACAACTGCCCCAACGACAACAACAACTGCCCCAACTACAACAACAACTGCACCAACTACAACAACAACTGCTCCAACTACAACAACAACTGCCCCAACTACAACCACCGCCCCAACGACAACAACAACTGCCCCAACAACAACAACTGCCCCAACTACAACAACTACTGCCCCAACTACAACAACAACTGCCCCAACTACAACAACTACTGCCCCAACGACAACAACAACTGCCCCAACGACAACAACTACTGCCCCAACAACAACAACTGCCCCAACTACAACAACTACTGCTCCAACTACAACAACTGCCCCAACCACAACAACAACTGCACCAACTACAACAACTACTGCCCCAACTACAACAACTACTGCCACAACTACAACAACAACTCCCCCAACGACAACAACAACTGCCCCAACAACAACAACTGCCCCAACTACAACAACCACCACCCCAACTACAACAACTACCGCCCCAACGACAACAACTACTGCCCCAACGACAACAACAACTGCCCCAACTACAACAACAACTGCCCCAACTACAACAACTACTGCCCCAACTACAACAACAACTGCCCCAACTACAACAACTACTGCCCCAACTACAACCACCGCCCCAACTACAACAACTACCGCCCCAACGACAACAACTACTTCCCCAACGACAACAACAACTGCCCCAACGACAACAACAACTGCCCCAACTACAACAACAACTGCCCCAACTACAACAACAACTGCCCCAACTACAACAACAACTGCTCCAACTACAACAACAACTGCCCCAACTACAACCACCGCCCCAACGACAACAACAACTGCCCCAACAACAACAACTGCCCCAACTACAACAACTACTGCCCCAACGACAACAACTACTGCCCCAACAACAACAACTGCCCCAACTACAACAACTACTGCTCCAACTACAACAACTACTGCCCCAACTACAACAACTACTGCTCCAACTACAACAACTACTGCCCCAACAACAACAACTGCCCCAACTACAACAACTACTGCTCCAACTACAACAACAACTGCCCCAACTACAACCACCGCCCCAACGACAACAACAACTGCCCCAACGACAACAACAACTGCCCCAACTACAACAACAACTGCACCAACTACAACAACTACTGCCCCAACTACAACAACAACTGCCCCAACGACAACAACTACTGCCCCAACTACAACCACCGCCCCAACTACAACAACTACTGCCCCAACGACAACAACTACTGCCCCAACAACAACAACAACTGCCCCAACGACAACAACAACTGCCACAACTACAACAACAACTGCACCAACTACATCAACAACTGCTCCAACTACAACCACCGCCCCAACGACAACAACAACTGCCCCAACAACAACAACTGCCCCAACTACAACAACTACTGCTCCAACTACAACAACAACTGCCCCAACTACAACAACTACTGCTCCAACTACAACAACTACTGCCCCAACAACAACAACTGCCCCAACTACAACAACTACTGCTCCAACTACAACAACAACTGCCCCAACTACAACCACCACCCCAACGACAACAACAACTGCCCCAACTACAACAACTACTGCCCCAACGACAACAACAACTGCCCCAACTACAACAACAACTGCACCAACTACAACAACTACTGCCCCAACTACAACAACAACTGCCCCAACGACAACAACTACCTCCCCAACTACAACCACCGCCCCAACTACAACAACTACCGCCCCAACGACAACAACTACTGCCCCAACAACAACAACAACTGCCCCAACGACAACAACAACTGCCCCAACTACAACAACTGCACCAACTACAACAACAACTGCTCCAACTACAACAACAACTGCACCAACTACAACAACTACTGCCCCAACTACAACAACAACTGCCCCAACGACAACAACTACTGCCCCAACTACAACCACCGCCCCAACTACAACAACTACCGCCCCAACGACAACAACTACTGCCCCAACAACAACAACAACTGCCCCAACGACAACAACAACTGCCACAACTACAACAACAACTGCACCAACTACAACAACAACTGCTCCAACTACAACCACCGCCCCAACGACAACAACAACTGCCCCAACAACAACAACTGCCCCAACTACAACAACTACTGCTCCAACTACAACAACAACTGCCCCAACTACAACAACTACTGCTCCAACTACAACAACTACTGCCCCAACAACAACAACTGCCCCAACTACAACAACTACTGCTCCAACTACAACAACAACTGCCCCAACTACAACCACCGCCCCAACGACAACAACAACTGCCCCAACTACAACAACTACTGCCCCAACGACAACAACAACTGCCCCAACTACAACAACTACTGCCCCAACTACAACAACTACTACAACAACTGCCCCAACGACAACAACTACCTCCCCAACTACAACCACCGCCCCAACTACAACAACTACCGCCCCAACGACAACAACTACTGCCCCAACAACAACAACAACTGCCCCAACGACAACAACAACTGCCCCAACTACAACAACAACTGCACCAACTACAACAACAACTGCTCCAACTACAACAACAACTGCCCCAACTACAACCACCGCCCCAACGACAACAACAACTGCCCCAACAACAACAACTGCCCCAACTACTGCTCCAACTACAACAACAACTGCCCCAACTACAACAACTACTGCCCCAACTACAACAACTACTGCCCCAACGACAACAACTACTGCCCCAACAACAACAACTGCCCCAACTACAACAACTACTGCTCCAACTACAACAACAACTGCCCCAACTACAACAACTACTGCTCCAACTACAACAACAACTGCCCCAACTACAACAACTACTGCTCCAACTACAACAACAACTGCCCCAACTACAACCACCGCCCCAACGACAACAACAACTGCCCCAACTACAACAACTACTGCCCCAACGACAACAACAACTGCCCCAACTACAACAACTACCGTCCCAAAGACAACAACTACTGCCCCAACTACAACAACAACTGCACCAACTACAACAACAACTGCACCAACTACAACAACTACTGCACCAACTACAACAACAACTGCCCCAACGACAACAACTACTGCCCCAACAACAACAACAACTGCACCAACTACAACAACAACTGCCCCAACTACAACAACTACTGCACCAACTACAACAACAACTGCCCCAACGACAACAACTACTGCCCCAACAACAACAACTGCCCCAACTACAACAACTACTGCTCCAACTACAACAACAACTGCCCCAACTACAACCACCGCCCCAACAACAACAACAACTGCCCCAACGACAACAACTACTGCCCCAACTACAACAACAACTGCACCAACTACAACAACTACTGCTCCAACTACAACAACTGCCCCAACTACAACAACAACTGCCCCAACTACAACAACTACTGCCCCAACTACAACAACTACTGCCACAACTACAACAACAACTGCACCAACGACAACAACAACTGCCACAACAACAACAACTACTGCCACAACTACAACAACAACTGCCCCAACGACAACAACTACTGCCCCAACAACAACAACAACTGCCCCAACGACAACAACTACTGCCCCAACAACAACAACTGCCCCAACTACAACAACTACTGCCCCAACGACAACCACCGCCCCAACGACAACAACAACTGCCACAACAACAACAACTACTGCCACAACTACAACAACAACTGCCCCAACGACAACAACTACTGCCCCAACAACAACAACAACTGCCCCAACGACAACAACTACTGCCCCAACAACAACAACTGCCCCAACTACAACAACTACTGCCCCAACGACAACCACCGCCCCAACGACAACAACTACCGCCCCAACGACAACAACTACTGCCCCAACAACAACAACAACTACACCAACTACAACAACAACTGCACCAACTACAACAACAACTGCACCAACTACAACAACAACTGCCCCAACTACAACAACTACTGCCCCAACTACATCAACAACAACTGCCCCAACTACAACAACTACTGCCCCAACTACAACAACTACTGCCCCAACTACAACCACCGCCCCAACGACAACAACTACTGCCCCAACGACAACAACAACTGCCCCAACTACAACAACAACTACACCAACTACAACAACAACTGCCCCAACTACAACAACAACTGCTCCAACTACAACAACTGCCCCAACTACAACAACAACTGCACCAACTACAACAACTATTGCCCCAACTACAACAACAACTGCACCAACTACAACAACAACTGCCCCAACAACAACAACTGCCCCAACTACAACAACTACTGCTCCAACTACAACAACAACTGCCCCAACTACAACAACTACTGCTCCAACTACAACAACTGCCCCAACTACAACAACAACTGCACCAACTACAACAACTATTGCCCCAACTACAACAACTACTGCCCCAACTACAACAACTACCGTCCCAACGACAACAACTACTGCCCCAACTACAACAACAACTGCACCAACTACAACAACTACTGCTCCAACTACAACTACTGCCCCAACAACAACAACAACTGCCCCAACTACAACAACAACTGCACCAACTACAACAACAACTGCCCCAACAACAACAACTGCCCCAACTACAACAACTACTGCTCCAACTACAACAACTACTGCCCCAACTACAACCACCGCCCCAACTACAACTACTGCCCCAATGACAACAACAACTGCCCCAACTACAACAACTACTGCCCCAACTACAACAACTACTGCCCCAACGACAACAACAACTGCCCCAACTACAACAACAACTGCCCCAACTACAACAACTACTGCCCCAACTACAACCACCGCCCCAACTACAACAACTACCGCCCCAACGACAACAACTACTGCCCCAACAACAACAACAACTGCCCCAACGACAACAACAACTGCCCCAACTACAACAACAACTGCACCAACTACAACAACAACTGCCCCAACTACAACAACTACTGGTCCAACTACAACAACTGCCCCAACTACAACAACAACTGCACCAACTACAACAACAACTGCCCCAACTACAACAACAACTGCACCAACTACAACAACTACTGCCCCAACTACAACAACTACTGCACCAACTACAACAACAACTGCCCCAACTACAACAACTACTGCCCCAACTACAACCACCGCCCCAACTACAACAACTACCGTCCCAACGACAACTACTACTGCTCCAACTACAACAACTACTGCTCCAACTACAACAACTGCCCCAACTACAACAACAACTGCCCCAACTACAACAACAACTGCATCAACTACAACAACAACTGCACCAATGACAACAACTACTGCTCCAACTACAACAACTGCCCCAACTACAACAACAACTGCACCAACTACAACAACAACTGCACCAACTACAACAACAACTGCACCAACTACAACAACTACTGCTCCAACTACAACAACTGCCCCAACTACAACAACAACTGCCCCAACTACAACAACAACTGCCCCAACTACAACAACAACTGCACCAACTACAACAACAACTGCACCAACTACAACAACTACTGCTCCAACTACAACAACAACTGCACCAACTACAACAACTACTGCCCCAACTACAACAACAACTGCACTAACTACAACAACAACTGCACCAACGACAACAACAACTGCCCCAACGACAACAACAACTGCACCAACTACAACAACAACTGCCCCAACAACAACAACTACTGCTCCAACTACAACAACTACTGCCCCAACTACAACAACTACTGCCCCAACTACAACAACAACTGCACCAACGACAACAACTACTGCCCCAACAACAACAACAACTGCCCCAACAATGACAACAACTGCCCCAACGACAACAACAACTGCCCCAACGACAACAACTACTGCCCCAACAACAACAACTGCCCCAACTACAACAACTACTGCTCCAACTACAACAACTGCCCCAATTATAACAACTGCCCCAACTACAACAATTACTGCCCCAACTACAACTACTAGTGCCCCAACTACAACTACTAGTGCCCCAACTACAACAACTGCCCCAAAGACAACAACTACTGCCCCAACTACAACCACCGCCCCCACTACAACAACTACCGCCCCAACGACAACAACTACTGCCCCAACAACAACAACTACTGCCCCAACGACAACAACAACTGCCCCAACGACAACAACTACTGCCCCAACTACAACCACCGCACCAACTACAACAACTACCGCCCCAACGACAACAACTACTGCCCCAACGACAACAACTACTGCCCCAACGACAACTGCCCCAACTACAACAACTGCCCCAACTACAACAACAACTGCCCCAACGACGACAACAACTGCCCCAACAACAACAACAACTGCCCCAACTACAACAACAACTGCCCCAACTACAACAACTACTGCCACAACTACAACAACAACTGCCACAACTACAACAACAACTGCACCAACTACAACAACAACTGCACCAACTACAACAACAACAATTGCACCAACTACGACAACAACTGCCCCAACAACAACAACTGTCCCAACTACAACAACTACTGCCACAACTACAACAACAACTGCCCCAACGACGACAACAACTGCCCCAACAACAACAACAACTGCCCCAACTACAACAACAACTGCCCCAACTACAACCACCGCCCCAACTACAACAACTACTGCCCCAACAACAACAATTGCCCCAACTACAACAACAACTGCCCCAACGACGACAACAACTGCCCCAACAACAACAACAACTGCCCCAACTACAACAACTACTGCCACAACTACAACAACAACTGCCCCAACGACGACAACAACTGCCCCAAAAACAACAACAACTGCCCCAACAACAACAACAACTGCCCCAACGACAACAACAACTGCCCCAACGACAACAACTACTGCCACAACTACAACAACAACTGCCACAACTACAACAACAACTGCACCAACTACAACAACAACTGCACCAACTACAACAACAACAATTGCACCAACTACGACAACAACTGCCCCAACAACAACAACTGCCCCAACTACAACAACTACTACCACAACTACAACAACAACTGCCCCAACGACGACAACAACTGCCCCAACAACAACAACAACTGCCCCAACTACAACAACAACTGCCCCAACTACAACAACTACTGCCCCAACTACAACCACCGCCCCAACTACAACAACTACTGTCCCAACGGCAACAACTACTGCCCCAACAACAACAATTGCCCCAACTACAACCACAACTGCCCCAACGACGACAACAACTGCCCCAACAACAACAACAACTGCCCCAACTACAACAACTACTGCCACAACTACAACAACAACTGCCCCAACGACGACAACAACTGCCCCAACAACAACAACAACTGCCCCAACAACAACAACAACTGCCCCAACGACAACAACAACTGCCCCAACGACAACAACTACTGCCACAACTACAACAACAACTGCCCCAACTACAACAACAAATGCACCAACTACAACAACAACTGCACCAACTACAACAACAACAATTGCACCAACTACGACAACAACTGCCCCAACAACAACAACAACTGCCCCAACTACAACAACTACTGCCCCAACGACAACAACAACTGCACCAACTACAACAACTACCGCCCCAACTACAACAACAACTGCCACAACTACAACATCTACTGCCCCAACTACAACAACAACTGCCACAACTACAACAACAACTGCCCCAACAACAACAACTACCGCCCCAACTACAACAACAACTGCCCCAACTACAACAACTACTGCCCCAACTACAACCACCGCCCCAACTACAACAACTACTGCCCCAACGGCAACAACTACTGCCCCAACAACAACAACTGCCCCAACTACAACAACAACTGCCCCAACGACGACAACAACTGCCCCAACTACAACAACAACTGCCCCAACTACAACAACTACCGCCCTAACTACAACAACAACTGCCCCAACTACAACAACAACTGCCCCAACAACAACAACTGCCCCAACTACAACAACAACTGCCCCAACGACAACAACAACTGCCCCAACTACAACAACAAATGCACCAACTACAACAACAACAATTGCACCAACTACGACAACAACTGCCCCAACAACAACAACAACTGCCCCAACTACAACAACTACTGCCCCAACTACAACAACTACTGCCACAACTACAACAACAACTGCCCCAACTACAACAACAACTGCCCCAACTACAACAACTAGTGCCCCAACTACAATAACTACTGCCCCAACTACAACAACTGCCCCAACAACAACTACAACTGCCCCAACAACAACAACTGCCCCAACTACAACAACTGCCCCAACTACAACAACAACTGCCCCAATTATAACTACTGCCCCAACAACAACTACTGCCCCAACAACAACTACTGCCCCAACGACAACAACTACCACCCCAACTACAACAACAACTGTAGCAACGACAACAACTACTGCCCCAACTACAACAACTAGAGCCCCAACTACAACAACTAGTGCCCCAACTACAACAACTACTTCCCCAACGACAACAACTACTGCCCCAACTACAACAACTAGTGCCCCAACTACCACAACTACCGCCCCAACTACAACAACTAGTGCCCCAACTACCACAACTACCGCCCCAACTACAACAACAACTGCCCCAACAACAACAACAACTGCCCCAACTACAACAACAACTGCCCCAACTACAACAACTACTGCCCCAACTACAACCACTGCCCCAACTACAACAACTACTGTCCCAACGGCAACAACTACTGCCCCAACAACAACAATTGCCCCAACTACAACCACAACTGCCCCAACGACGACAACAACTGCCCCAACAACAACAACAACTGCCCCAACTACAACAACTACTGCCACAACTACAACAACAACTGCCCCAACGACGACAACAACTGCCCCAACAACAACAACAACTGCCCCAACAACAACAACAACTGCCCCAACGACAACAACAACTGCCCCAACGACAACAACTACTGCCACAACTACAACAACAACTGCCCCAACTACAACAACAAATGCACCAACTACAACAACAACTGCACCAACTACAACAACTAGTGCCCCAACTACCACAACTACCGCCCCAACTACAACAACAACTGCCCCAACGACAACAACTACCACCCCAACTACAACAACAACTGTAGCAACGACAACAACAACTGTCCCAACTACAACAACAACTGCCCCAACGACAATAACAACTGCCACAATTATAACAACTGCCCCAACAACAACAATTACTGCCCCAACTACGACAACTACTGCCCCAACTACAACTACTAGTGCCCCAACGACAATAACTGCCCCAACCACAACTACTGCCCCAACTACAACAACAACTGCCCCAACGACAACTACTGCCCCAACTACAACAACAACTGTAGCAACGACAACAACAACAGCCCCAACTACAACAACTACTGCCCCAACTACAACAACAACTGTAGCAACGACAACAACAACAGCCCCAACTACAACAACTAGTGCCCCAACTACAACAACTAGTGCCACAACTACAACAACTACTGCCCCAACGACAACATCTTCTGTCCCAACGACAACAACAACTGCCCCAACAACAACAACAACTGCACCAACTACCACAACTACTGCCCCAACGACAACAACAACTGCCCCAACGACAACAACTACCACCCCAACTACAACAACTGTAGCAACAACAACAACAACTGCCCCAACTACAACAACTACTGCCCCAACGACAACAACAACTGCCCCAATTATAACAACTGCCCCAACAACAACAATTACTGCCCTAACTACAACAACTACTGCCCCAACTACAACAACTAGTGCCCCAACGACAACAACTGCCCCAACCACAACTACTGCCCCAACTACAACAACAACTGCCCCAACTACAACAACAACTGCCCCAACTACCACAACTACTGCCCCAACGACAACAACAACTGCCCCAACAACAACAACTACTGCCCCAACTACAACTACTTCCCCAACGACAACAATTTCTGCCCCAACAACAACAACAACTGCCCCAACAACAACAACAACTGCCCCAACGACAACAACTACTGCCCCGCCTACAACAACAACTGCCCCAACGACAACAACTACTGCCCCAACAACAACAACTGCCCCAACGACAACAACTACTGCCCCAACAACAACAACAACTGCCCCAACAACAAGAACAACAACTGCCCCAACTACAACAACAACAGCCCAAACTACAACATCAACTGCCCCAACTACAACAACAACAACTGCCCCAACTACAACAACAACAGCCCAAACTACAACATCAACTGCCCCAACGACAACAACAACTTCCCCAACTACAACTACTGCCCCAACGACAACAACAACTGCCCCAACGACAACAACAACTGCCCCAACTACAACAACAACTGCCCCAACAACAACTACAACTGCCCCAACTACAACTACTTCCCCAACGACAACAACTACTGCCCCAACGACAACAACAACTGCGCCAACTATAACAACTGCCTCAATGACAACAACTGCCCCAATGACAACAACAACGGCCCCAACGACAACAACAACTGCCCCAACGACAACAACAACTGCCCCAACAACAACAACTGCCCCAACAACAACAACAACTGCCCCATCTACAACTACTACCGCCCCAACTACAATAACAATTGCCCCAACTACAACTACCGCCCCAACTACAACAAGTACTGCCCCAACGACAACAACAACTGCCCCAACGACAACAACAACTGTAGCAACCCCTACAGCAGCTACTGCCACAACATCTACAACCCCAACAAAAACTACAAACACTGCAGCTGAAACTGATGCACCTTTAACTGATGCACCTATAACTGTCAGTCCTACTTATACTGTCTCAGTGGGCTTACCTGATGAGACATTTTCTGACGAACTCAAAGACCGAAACAGCGGTCGATTCAAAAATCTTGAACAAAAACTTGTTGGGCCAGTGAGTAAACTTTCATATCCTCTACATCATTCATTAACTGTGTCAGTGTTGCCCATGAATGACTTTTTACACTAGAGATGATTTATTCCCACCAGAATATCAATTTATATTTTTATGATAATAATAGTTCATGAAAATCATTTGAAAGTGTCCCAATGTCTAATTTCTGCTTATTTCATTGCAGTGCAACACAATATACAAGAGAAAATTTGGTGCCATTTTCAACCGTTGCCGTGTGAAACAGTTCAGGTAAAAACATATTTCTTACTTTACTAATATTGTTGAAGCTCAGGGTTGGTGATTCACCATGTTGATAGTTTCATGTACAAATTCCATGTTTGGAATAATCTTCAGTCATCTAATATTATTATTAATACTTGTCTCATTTGGTTTCATGACGTAGAAGAAACGCAGCAACACGAGCAGATGGAACTACTGCAGAAATGGAAGTTCTGTTCCATAATAATGTGACCACTTCAGAACTCCCACAGAATGAAGTTGTTGCTGAAACCTTTAAATTAGCTGCAAATAACAACAACTTCAACGTGACGATAGATTCTGCGTCAATCCAAGTAATAGGTAAGTAAATACAACATTTGTCTCACTTAACTCAACTGTCTTTTTGTTGCTCCCCCAGCCAAGTTCATCAACTAGTTAATACAACTGCACTCGTGTGAGCGTCCATCTGTCCAATGATCTTTAAATGAGCTGTGGTTATCTGCAGTGTTGGTGCATTGATACTAAATTACCACAAAAAACCTGGTCTGAAGTTAATCGTGCAGTATGTTCCTGTTATTTCATGGGGCCTTATCAAGATAGTAATATGCACCCACATGGTGCACAGGGCATGTACACAGTACTCAGGCAGATGGTTTGCTCATGTACTTTACCTGTGAGCACCAGCAGATCTGTTTCAAACATTCTTCTGTTGTTAAACTTCTGACAGAGGATTTGGAAACAACACTGATGCACCTGCACCATGTGCTTCAGACCAAGCGTTAAGATTGTTAAGATGGAGCCACTCATGAGCAATGCTTGTTACGCGTTCCCGTAGAGATGTTTGACTTCGGGGCACTCTGCTCGCATCACAAATCAATGAACGTAATTTATCCTTTGCTCAGCGATGAAAATGGAGATTGCTAACAAACAGAAAGTCGCCAGATTTGTCGCTGGAAAAGATTTTTGGTCTCTAGGGAAGTTGAAAAGTTGCTACTTCTAGTGACAAAGCCCCTAAAATGGGAAAACTGTGTAAAATTCCATGTGCCACTGATGCTCGTGTTAAATGAGTCACATTCAAAATTGTGTTTTTATACAAGAAAATTAGGTAAAATAATGATGTATTAGGACAACTTAAAGATTTTTAGTTCTGTACAGTTGAAACCAACCTATCAACAGTGCCTATTATTGTCTGTGCTTCCTTTGATCCATCTAAAATGCTCGTTATGTAAAGTATTTGTTATTAACTCTGACAACAGCAGCAGATTTACATATCGATTTATTAATTTACATTTCAAAAAAATGTGTTGCAGATAGTCCAGTTGCAGAATCAACAGCTACAACCCCAACAACAACAGCTACAACCCCAACAACAACAGCTACAACCCCAACAACAACACCTATAACTGTCAGTCCTACTTATACTGTCTCAGTGGGCTTACCTGATGAGACATTTTCTGACGAACTCAAAGACCGAAGCAGCGGTCGATTCAAAAATCTTGAACAAAAACTTGTTGGGCCAGTGAGTAAACTTTCATATCCTCTACATCATTCATTAACTGTGTCAGTGTTGCCCATGAATGACTTTTTACACTAGAGATGTTTTATTCCCATCAGAATATCAATTTATATTTTTATGATAATAATAGTTCATGAAAATCATTTGAAAGCGTCACAGCGTCTAATTTCTTCTTATTTCATTGCAGTGCAACACAATATACAAGAGAAAATTTGGTGCCATTTTCAACCGTTGCCGTGTGAAACAGTTCAGGTAAAAACATTTTTCTTACTTTACTAATATTGTTGAAGCTCAGGGTTGGTGATTCACCACGTTGATAGTTTCATGTACAAATTCCATGTTTGGAATAATCTTCAGTCATCTAATATTATTATTAATATTTGTCTCATTTGGTTTCATGACGTAGAAGAAACGCAGCAACACGAGCAGAAGGAACTACTGCAGAAATGGAAGTTCTGTTCCATAATAATGTGACCACTTCAGAACTCCCACAGAATGAAGTTGTTGCTGAAACCTTTAAATTAGCTGCAAATAACAACAACTTCAACGTGACGATAGATTCTGCGTCAATCCAAGTAATAGGTAAGTAAATACAACATTTGTCTCACTTAACTCAACTGTCTTTTTGTTGCTCCCCCAGCCAAGTTCATCAACTAGTTAATACAACTGCACTCGTGTGAGCGTCCATCTGTCCAATGATCTTTAAATGAGCTGTGGTTATCTGCAGTGTTGGTGCATTGATACTAAATTACCACAAAAAACCTGGTCTGAAGTTAATCGTCCAGTATGTTCCTGTTATTTCATGGGGCCTTATCAAGATAGTAATATGCACCCACATGGTATACAGGGCATGTACACAGTACTCAGGCAGATGGTTTGCTCATGTACTTTACCTCTGAGCACCAGCAGATCTGTTTCAAATATTCTTCTGTTGTTAAACTACTGACAGAGGATTTGGAAACAACACTGATGCACCTGCACCATGTGCTTCAGACCAAGCGTTAAGATTGTTAAGATGGAGCCACTCATGAGCAATGCTTGTTACGCGTTCCCGTAGAGATGTTTGACTTCGGGGCACTCTGCTCGCATCACAAATCAATGAACGTAATTTATCCTTTGCTCAGCGATGAAAATGGAGATTGCTAACAAACAGAAAGTCGCCAGATTTGTCGCTGGAAAAGATTTTTGGTCTCTAGGGAAGTTGAAAAGTTGCTACTTCTAGTGACAAAGCCCCTAAAATGGGAAAACTGTGTAAAATTCCATGTGCCACTGATGCTCGTGTTAAATGAGTCACATTCAAAATTGTGTTTTTATACAAGAAAATTAGGTAAAATAATGATGTATTAGGACAACTTAAAGATTTTTAGTTCTGTACAGTTGAAACCAACCTATCAACAGTGCCTATTATTGTCTGTGCTTCCTTTGATCCATCTAAAATGCTCGTTATGTAAAGTATTTGTTATTAACTCTGACAACAGCAGCAGATTTACATATCGATTTATTAATTTACATTTCAAAAAAATGTGTTGCAGATAGTCCAGTTGCAGAATCAACAGCTACAACCCCAACAACAACAGCTACAACCCCAACAACAACACCTATAACTGTCAGTCCTACTTATACTGTCTCAGTGGGCTTACCTGATGAGACATTTTCTGACAAACTCAAAGACCGAAGCAGCGGTCGATTCAAAGAACTTGCACAAAAACTTGTTGGGCCAGTGAGTAAACTTTCATATCCTCTACATCATTCATTAACTGTGTCAGTGCTGCCCATGAATGACTTTTTACACTAGAGATGATTTATTCCCACCAGAATATCAATTTATATTTTTATGATAATAATAGTTCATGAAAATCATTTGAAAGCGTCACAGCGTCTAATTTCTTCTTATTTCATTGCAGTGCAACACAATATACAAGAGAAAATTTGGTGCCATTTTCAACCGTTGCCGTGTGAAACAGTTCAGGTAAAAACATATTTCTTACTTTACTAATATTGTTGAAGCTCAGGGTTGGTGATTCACCACGTTGATAGTTTCATGTACAAATTCCATGTTTGGAATAATCTTCAGTCATCTAATATTATTATTAATATTTGTCTCATTTGGTTTCATGACGTAGAAGAAACGCAGCAACACGAGCAGAAGGAACTACTGCAGAAATGGAAGTTCTGTTCCATAATAATGTGACCACTTCAGAACTCCCACAGAATGAAGTTGTTGCTGAAACCTTTAAATTAGCTGCAAATAACAACAACTTCAACGTGACGATAGATTCTGCGTCAATCCAAGTAATAGGTAAGTAAATACAACATTTGTCTCACTTAACTCAACTGTCTTTTTGTTGCTCCCCCAGCCAAGTTCATCAACTAGTTAATACAACTGCACTCGTGTGAGCGTCCATCTGTCCAATGATCTTTAAATGAGCTGTGGTTATCTGCAGTGTTGGTGCATTGATACTAAATTACCACAAAAAACCTGGTCTGAAGTTAATCGTGCAGTATGTTCCTGTTATTTCATGGGGCCTTATCAAGATAGTAATATGCACCCACATGGTGCACAGGGCATGTACACAGTACTCAGGCAGATGGTTTGCTCATGTACTTTACCTGTGAGCTCCAGCAGATCTGTTTCAAACATTCTTCTGTTGTTAAACTACTGACAGAGGATTTGGAAACAACACTGATGCACCTGCACCATGTGCTTCAGACCAAGCGTTAAGATTGTTAAGATGGAGCCACTCATGAGCAATGCTTGTTACGCGTTCCCGTAGAGATGTTTGACTTCGGTGCACTCTGCTCGCATCACAAATCAATGAACGTAATTTATCCTTTGCTCAGCGATGAAAATGGAGATTGCTAACAAACAGAAAGTCGCCAGATTTGTCGCTGGAAAAGATTTTTGGTCTCTAGGGAAGTTGAAAAGTTGCTACTTCTAGTGACAAAGCCCCTAAAATGGGAAACTGTGTAAAATTCCATGTGCCACTGATGCTCGTGTTAAATGAGTCACATTCAAAATTGTGTTTTTATACAAGAAAATTAGGTAAAATAATGATGTATTAGGACAACATAAAGATTTTTAGTTCTGTACAGTTGAAACCAACCTATCAACAGTGCCTATTATTGTCTGTGCTTCCTTTGATCCATCTAAAATGCTTGTTATGTAAATTATTTGTTATTAACTCTGACAACAGCAGCAGATTTACATATCGATTTATTAATTTACATTTCAAAAAAATGTGTTGCAGATAGTCCAGTTGCAGAATCAACAGCTACAACCCCAACAACAACAGCTACAACCCCAACAACAACAGCTACAACCCCAACAACAACACCTATAACTGTCAGTCCTACTTATACTGTCTCAGTGGGCTTACCTGATGAGACATTTTCTGACGAACTCAAAGACCGAAGCAGCGGTCGATTCAAAGAACTTGAACAAAAACTTGTTGGGCCAGTGAGTAAACTTTCATCTCCTCTACATCATTCATTAACTGTGTCAGTGTTGCCCATGAATGACTTTTTACACTAGAGATGATTTATTCCCACCAGAATATCAATTTATATTTTTATGATAATAATAGTTCATGAAAATCATTTGAAAGCGTCACAGCGTCTAATTTTTGCTTATTTCATTGCAGTGCAACACAATATACAAGAGAAAATTTGGTGCCATTTTCAACCGTTGCCGTGTGAAACAGTTCAGGTAAAAACATATTTCTTACTTTACTAATATTGTTGAAGCTCAGGGTTGGTGATTCACCACGTTGATAGTTTCATGTACAAATTCCATGTTTGGAATAATCTTCAGTCATCTAATATTATTATTAATATTTGTCTCATTTGGTTTCATGACGTAGAAGAAACGCAGCAACACAAGCAGAAGGAACTACTGCAGAAATGGAAGTTCTGTTCCATAATAATGTGACCACTTCAGAACTCCCACAGAATGAACTTGTTGCTGAAACCTTTAAATTAGCTGCAAATAACAACACCTTCAACGTGACGATAGATTCTGCATCAATCCAAGTAATAGGTAAGTAAATACAACATTTGTCTCACTTAACTCAACTGTCTTTTTGTTGCTCCCCCAGCCAAGTTCATCAACTAGTTAATACAACTGCACTCGTGTGAGCGTCCATCTGTCCAATGATCTTTAAATGAGCTGTGGTTATCTGCAGTGTTGGTGCATTGATACTAAATTACCACAAAAAACCTGGTCTGAAGTTAATCGTGCAGTATGTTCCTGTTATTTCATGGGGCCTTATCAAGATAGTAATATGCACCCACATGGTGCACAGGGCATGTACACAGTACTCAGGCAGATGGTTTGCTCATGTACTTTACCTGTGAGCACAAGCAGATCTGTTTCAAACATTCTTCTGTTGTTAAACTTCTGACAGAGGATTTGGAAACAACACTGATGCACCTGCACCATGTGCTTCAGACCAAGCATTAAGATTGTTAAGATGGAGCCACTCATGAGCAATGCTTGTTACGCGTTCCCGTAGAGATGTTTGACTTCGGGGCACTCTGTTCGCATCACAAATCAATGAACGTAATTTATTCTTTGCTCAGCGATGAAAATGGAGATTGCTAACAAACAGAAAGTCGCCAGATTTGTCGCTAGAAAAGATTTTTGGTCTCTAGGGAAGTTGAAAAGTTGCTACTTCTAGTGACAAAGCCCCTAAAATGGGAAAACTGTGTAAAATTCCATGTGCCACTGATGCTCGTGTTAAATGAGTCACATTCAAAATTGTGTTTTTAAACAAGAAAATTAGGTAAAATAAAGATGTATTAGGACAACTTAAAGATTTTTAGTTCTGTACAGTTGAAACCAACCTATCAACAGTGCCTATTATTGTCTGTGCTTCCTTTGATCCATCTAAAATGCTTGTTATGTAAATTATTTGTTATTAACTCTGACAACAGCAGCAGATTTACATATCGATTTATTAATTTACATTTCAAAAAAATGTGTTGCAGATAGTCCAGTTGCAGAATCAACAGCTACAACCCCAACAACAACAGCTACAACCCCAACAACAACAGCTACAACCCCAACAACACCTATAACTGTCACTCCTACTTATACTGTCTCAGTGGGCTTACCTGATGAGACATTTTCTGACGAACTCAAAAACCGAAGCAGCGGTCGATTCAAAAAACTTGAACAAAAACTTGTTGGGCCAGTGAGTAAACTTTCATATCCTCTACATCATTTATTAACTGTGTCAGTGTTGCCCATGAATGACTTTTTACACTAGAGATGATTAATTTCCACCAGAATATCAATTTATAATTTTATGATAATAATAGTTCATGAAAATCATTTGAAAGTGTCCCAATGTCTAATTTCTTCTTATTTCATTGCAGTGCAACACGGTAAACGAGAACAAATTTGGTGCCATTTTCGACCGTTGCCGTGTGAAACAGTTCAGGTAAAAACATATTTCTTACTTTACTAATATTGTTGAAGCTCAGGGTTGGTGACTCACCATGTTGATAGTTTCATGTACAAATTCCATGTTTGGAATAATCTTCAGTCATCTAATATTATTATTAATATTTGTCTCATTTGGTTTCATGATGTAGAAGAAACGCAGCAACACGAGCAGAAGGAACTACTGCAGAAATGGAAGTTCTGTTCCATAATAATGTGACCACTTCAGAACTCCCACAGAATGAACTTGTTGCTGAAACCTTTAAATTAGCTGCAAATAACAACACCTTCAACTTGACGATAGATTCTGCGTCAATCCAAGTAATAGGTAAGTAAATACAACATTTGTCTCACTTAACTCAACTGTCTTTTTGTTGCTCCCCCAGCCAAGTTCATCAACTAGTTAATACAACTGCACTCGTGTGAGCGTCCATCTGTCCAATGATCTTTAAATGAGCTGTGGTTATCTGCAGTGTTGGTGCATTGATACTAAATTACCACAAAAAACCTGGTCTGAAGTTAATCTTGCAGTATGTTCCTGTTATTTCATGGGGCCTTATCAAGATAGTAATATGCACCCACATGGTGCACAGGGCATGTACACAGTACTCAGGCAGATGGTTTGCTCATGTACTTTGTCTTTGAGCACCAGCAGATCTGTTTAGAAGTGTTAAGATTGTTAAGATGGAACCACTCATCAGCGTCACTCTCATCAGTTCTCAATACATGTGAAATACCATGTGTTGCTGATGCCTTAAATCATACGAAGTGACATCTGATATTTATACTGGTTTTACATTAGTCAATGCATAGATGTGTTGACATAAAAGTAATCGAGATAAAGAATCAATTCATGAAGACACCATTAGATATTCTCTGTCCTACCTTTTATGCAAATAAAATGCTTGTTATGTCAATTATTTGTTTAACATTGTCAACATCAACAACAATCGAACTAGATACAATTATTATATGTTTTTATTTATATTTTTTAAATGTGTTACAGCAAGTCCAGTTGCAAATGCAATGACAACTGCTGTACCTGCAACTGTTGCCCCAACAACTGCTCCACCTGCAACTGCTGCCCCAACAAATGCTCCACCTGCAACTGCTGCCCCAACAAATGCTCCACCTGCAACTGCTGCACCTGTTGTGACAACAAAGACAGTGGTTTTCAGGTCTCGTCTAGACACATTCACAAGTGACTTGTTGGATTCATCGACTGATGCTTTTAAAAGCAGAGCTTTAAACATAAAGTCACAGGTAATTTTCTTCTCAACATAAAACCTGTGGGTTCACATTATTATGTATTGTAGTATTATTTTATCAAAGAACCAAAAATACATCAATAAAAGTAAGATGAGCATAAAATAAGGGAATAGTTTTCAACTGGATTGTGTTTTCTGTTTCTGCAGCTTCAACCTCGGTACCAACGCGAATTCCCCTCTTCCTTCACTTCCTTGGAAGTGTTCGAATTCAGGTAATTTGTTAACATATTGTTACATTTTAAAGATGGCAGCCTAAATCTGATATTTCATCCAACACGTATTTGTTTCTTCTGCAGAAATGGATCAATCTTCAATTTCTTAAAGCTCTTCTTCCAAGGCACATCTATTCCTAACGACAAGGCGATTGCACAAGTTTTGCTAAATGCAGCTCCAGAAGTCAATGGCTTCGACATTGAAGGCACCTCCATCACCGTGGATGGCATAGGTAAGAAATATTGAGGGCTGTTTGTTTGGAAAACTTCTCACTCTGAAAAATGATTTATCAAAATAATGTTTGGATTTTTTGGATTTTCATTTACAGCTTCAAGTGGAGTCAGTCAAAAGATCAGTCTCGTCACTGCATCCTGTCTGGTGCTGTTGTCATGGCTACTGTCAAATCAGCAATAGCATCTGTGCTGATTTCCTTATGAATTCCAATGAGAACATCAACAACATCTCTGGAATGAAAAAGAACTTCATCGTCAGCAATAATCCCAGATTGTTGATTTTTCTTTATGTGTTGCACGGTTTTGGATGAACTCACCACCAAGTTCAACTTTGCACTGATCCGACACATCAGTGACAGTGGATTAGGTTTGTCTGTGAAACAAACAACTACAGGATCCTGGACAGAATGACACAGCAGCCTTTAGGCTTCTGGTCCATTGAAACATAACAACACTATCTATGAAACACTGGGGTGTTAGAAAATATCTGTACTGTTGCACTGTGGCATCTTTAACTTTGTTAGGTATTAACAAAGTCTTATTTAAACCTTTCTATAATTTCCAAATGCATGTAAAATGAATGTTTAAGTTTGTATCTTAAATTAAATGAAGGAACACATGCGGGTCATAGCGGGCTTCACAATGCGACCTCATTTATTTTATCAAAGGTCACTGTGTATCTGATATATATGTGAAAACTATGCACTGTCGATTTTACTTATTTATATAAAGTGGATTTATGTAATCACACATTTCTTTATTCTGTGAGATCTCATGTAGTTTTCTTGGGTTTTTGTCAGATATGTCATAATAAACAAGGTACAAAATATTTGAAAATGTTGTCCTCTCTTCTCTGATGATTTTCAGATTTTCTGAGATATTTCAATCTTGAGAAAAGTGTCGAACCAAAACTCAAGTACATAGTAGAATACAATTTTTACAGTATATTACAAATAAATAAATAAATATAACACAAGTAAATTGTAATGTAATTTTAGTAATGCCATAAATATGCTGACTGAAATTTGCAATTACAAAAACTAAAAATAGAAAAGAGTAATTAAAAATGGTTTAAGTTGCTTCATCAATGTGACGTAAATGTGCAAATTCAACTTGCTCAACTGCTGGTGGAGTTTTGGTTGTGTTTTTGGTATTTAACCTTGTTTTCCTTGCGTTTGGACTTTGTTTTGACTACCAGGCAACCAAAATGTGTTTGTCTGACTGAAGAGTATTTATAATAAACTGCATTTGCGTCCTCACATTTTTCTACATGTGACACATTGGCACGCCCTCCAAAAAATATGAGGAAATAAATCTCAAGCGTCTTTAATTTTCTTTGGATGCGTCTTATGAACATCAAAGTTACACACTTTAACTGTATTGTGTCCCCGAATATCACATACGATATTCATTCAGTGGTTGGATATGATCATGTTCAGTTTTCTTGTATTTACTTCACTAAAGTACAATTGTTTATTTATCGCGATTTACTGTCACACAAGAGGAACCTTCCACCATTCATGTCAATGGAATGCACCTGTACTTTTTGTGCAGAACAAAAGAAGGGTGTGTACCATGGTACTATGCCAAGAAACTGACAAACTGTAAGCAGATTGGTATTATCTTAGGTGTTACAGCATTTCTGATTGATCAGAAATGCTGTAACACCTGAGATGATGACAATCTTTCACGTCATTAGCCTCTATCCCACTTGAATATATAAAGGTCCAAATAGATGTAAACGGTCACAGACAGTGAGAGGTTTGCTGTGTATGTGAACTGAGCTGAATTTAAGAGAAAAGTTAATATTTTAAGAAGCTGTTCATCAGAGAAAGAAGGGAATCGATAACTTTTCATCTTGAACCCATCTTTTCTGAGGTCAGTACAAGTTTAAGTATTTTAGTACACTTTCTGAATTAATCTTCAATGTGTGTGTGTGTGTGTCTGTTGAAAGTTTGTGCGATTATTTATTGTACTAATTGTTTAATTAATGACCCGAATATGTAAAATGTAGTTTGTTATGTACTAGAAAGATTATTACATATTCCCTATACTTGATGATAGTAATCCATTGACAAATAAAATCATAAACCTTTGTTGTTACATGTAAAATCTTCTTTCAACGGTTTCTTAACTGCCAATGATATTTTCCGATATGAAGTTAATTTAAATTGTGATATTATACTTCCAATAATACATTTGTTAAATGTTAGAAAAGAATTCGATGCAGTCGTGGTTCTTAAATTTTCTGGGGTCCAATAGTACAAGAACAGTTCAGCCTGGTTAATGCTTGTGAACACTTGTTACTGTGTGAGGAAAAAGGTGGAAGAGGTTTCGTTCCAAATCGTTGTTGCTTTTGTGTTACATTAGCTGAGTTAAAACAACAAAAACATTTATTTGGTCAGGGATGTTAAGGTTTTTTCCGTAAAATAAATAATAGATTCTAACTTACTGAATTCGAAAATTGCTGGAAATCTTCCAAAGAAATATTTTGTAGAGAACAGTTTAAATTTTATAGTTTCTCAATTACACTTAAAAAGTGCAAAGTTGATTTCATCACTTTATTTAAAAAAAACATTATCCTAGACATTTGAAATGCATCTTAGTCCCTACATGTGGAACTAAATGACCATCACCTGCAACTAAATAGGTATCAAGTAAGTGATCATCCTGGTTCAGGATGCAGTTTTTTTGAACAATTTACTATTTATTAGAAGTTACCTTCTAGCTATATAGAAGAACATTACTCAAACAATGAAATGTGTTGTTAGTGGTTTACACCATATTTGTTGTTGTGGAATTTTTGTCTTCAAAACCTTTCTTCTATTTGAAACATAGTTCCAAAGAAAAGCATGAACAAAGACTAAACAATGAAAATAACATTTAAAAACCAATTGAGAATATTGCAAATATAGTCAAGATGTTTTTGATTAAAAACTCATTCAACAGTTCCATCAGAGACAAGGTAATAAATCTCTGAGAGTTGATCAATCCAACTGTGGAACAAAATCTCTTCACATTCTGCATCTATCTTGTTCGATTTTACAGATTGCATTGACGCGATGGGGACCAGAAAGATCATATCAGTTTTCCTGATTCTAATAGGTAAGATAAATAAGGTTGAACTGATTGACTTCAAATTGTCTTGAAATAAAAAAGGCTAAAGTTTCTGATGATCAATACTATGTGACTTTATAAAGAGAACTTGGGAGATAATTGCATCATATTATCATACAAAGAGTATAACACTCTTTTTCTATGTTGAGTTAATTTATTTGTTCACCTGTTAAGCACAAATCTTGTATTTTAGTTACCTGCCAGGCTACAAACCACGTCACTACAACTGCAGACACAACAACACCAACCCCAACAACAACTGCAACTGCAGCAATGTCAACTACAACTGCAGAGACAACAACTACAACACCAACCCATACAACAACTACAACTGCAGCAACAACAACTACAACATCAACCCATACAACAACTACAACTGCAGCAACAACCACTACAACACCAACCCCAACAACAACTGCAACTGCAGCAATGTCAACTACAACTGCAGAAACAACCACTACAACACCAAGCCCAACAACAACTGTAACTGCAGCAATGTCAACTACAACTGCAGAAACAACAACTACAACACCAACGACAACTGCAGCAATGTCAACTACAACTACAGAAACAACAACTACAACACCAACCCCAACAACAACTGCAACTGCAGCAATGTCAACTACAACTGCAGAAACAACCACTACAACACCAACCCCAACAACAACAACTGCAACTGCAGCAATGTCAACTACAACTGCAGAAACAACCACTACAACACCAACCCCAACAACAACTGCAACTGCAGCAATGTCGACTACAACTACAGAAACAACAACTACAACACCAACCCCAACAACAACTGCAACTGCAGCAATGTCAACTACAACTGCAGAAACAACCACTACAACACCAATCCCAACAACAACTGCAACTGCAGCAATGTCAACTACAACTGCAGAAACAACCACTACAACACCAACCCCAACAACAACAACTGCAACTGCAGCAATGTCAACTACAACTGCAGAAACAACCACTACAACACCAACCCCAACAACAACTGCAACTGCAGCAATGTCAACTACAACTGCAGAAACAACCACTACAACACCAACCCCAACAACAACTGCAGCAATGTCAACTACAACTGCAGAAACAACAACTACAACACCAACCCAAACAACAACTGCAGCAATGTCAACTACAACTGCAGAAACAACCACTACAACACCAACCCCAACAACAACTGCAACTGCAGCAATGTCAACTACAACTGCAGAAACAACCACTACAACACCAACCCCAACAACAACTCCAACTGCAGCAATGTCAACTACAACTGCAGAAACAACCACTACAACACCAACCCCAACAACAACTGCAACTGCAGCAATGTCAACTACAACTGCAGAAACAACAACTACAACACCAACCCCAACAACAACTGCAACTGCAGCAATGTCAACTACAACTGCAGAAACAACCACTGCAACACCAACCCCAACAACAACAACTGCAACTGCAGCAATGTCAACTACAACTGCAGAAACAACCACTACAACACCAACCCCAACAACAACAACTGCAACTGCAGCAATGTCAACTACAACTGCAGAAACAACAACTACAACACCAACAACAACTGCAGCAATGTCAACTACAACTGCAGCAACCCCAACAACAACACCAACCCCAACAACAACTGCAACTGCAGCAATGTCAACTACAACTGCAGAAACAACCACTACAACACCAAGCCCAACAACAACTGTAACTGCAGCAATGTCAACTACAACTGCAGAAACAACAACTACAACACCAACGACAACTGCAACTGCAGCAATGTCAACTACAACTGCAGAAACAACCACTACAACACCAACCCCAACAATAACTGCAACTGCAGCAATGTCAACTACAACTGCAGAAACAACCACTACAACACCAACCCCAACAACAACTGGAACTGCAGCAATGTCAACTACAACTACAGAAACAACAACTACAACACCAACCCCAACAACAACTGCAACTGCAGCAATGTCAACTACAACTGCAGAAACAACCACTACAACACCAACCCCAACAACAACTGCAACTGCAGCAATGTCAACTACAACTACAGAAACAACCACTACAACACCAACCCCAACAACAACTGCAACTGCAGCAATGTCAACTACAACTGCAGAAACAACCACTACAACACCAACCCCAACAACAACTGCAACTGCAGCAATGTCAACTACAACTACAGAAACAACCACTACAACACCAACCCCAACAACAACTGCAACTGCAGCAATGTCAACTACAACTGCAGAAACAACCACTACAACACCAACCCCAACAACAACTGCAACTGCAGCAATGTCAACTACAACTGCAGAAACAACCACTACAACACCAACCCCAACAACAACAACTGCAACTGCAGCAATGTCAACTACAACTGCAGAAACAACAACTACAACACCAACCCAAACAACAACTGCAGCAATGTCAACTACAACTGCAGAAACAACCACTACAACACCAACCCCAACAACAACTGCAACTGCAGCAATGTCAACTACAACTGCAGAAACAACCACTACAACACCAACCCCAACAACAACTGCAACTGCAGCAATGTCAACTACAACTGCAGAAACAACCACTACAACACCAACCCCAACAACAACTGCAACTGCAGCAATGTCAACTACAACTGCAGAAACAACAACTACAACACCAACCCAAACAACAACTACAACACCAACCCCAACAACAACTGCAACTGCAGCAATGTCAACTACAACTGCAGAAACAACCACTACAACACCAACCCCAACAACAACTGACATTGCAGCAATGTCAACTACAACTGCAGAAACAACCACTACAACACCAACCCCAACAACAACTGCAACTGCAGCAATGTCAACTACAACTGCAGAAACAACCACTACAACACCAACCCCAACAACAACTGCAACTGCAGCAATGTCAACTACAACTGCAGAAACAACCACTACAACACAAACCCCAACAACAACTGCAACTGCAGCAATGTCAACTACAACACCAACAACAACTGCAACTGCAGCAATGTCAACTACAACTACAGAAACAACCACTACAACACCAACCCCAACAACAACTGCAACTGCAGCAATGTCAACTACAACTGCAGAAACAACCACTACAACACAAACCCCAACAACAACTGCAGCAATGTCAACTACAACTGCAGAAACAACAACTACAACACCAACCCCAACAACAACTGCAGCAATGTCAACTACAACTGCAGAAACAACAACTACAACACCAACCCCAACAACAACTGCAGCAATGTCAACTACAACTGCAGAAACAACCACTACAACACCAACCCCAACAACAACTGCAACTGCAGCTATGTCAACTACAACTGCAGAAACAACAACTACAACACCAACCCCAACAACAACTACAACTGCAGAAACAACAACTACAACACCAACCCCAACAACAACTGCAGCAATGTCAACTACAACTGCAGAAACAACAACTACAACACCAACCCCAACAACAACTGCAACTGCAGCAATGTCAACTACAACTGCAGAAACAACAACTACAACACCAACTCCAACAACAACTGCAACTGCAGCAATGTCAACTACAACTGCAGAAACAACAACTACAACACCAACCCCAACAACAACTGCAACTGCAGCAATGTCAACTACAACTGCAGAAACAACCACTACAACACCAACCCCAACAACAACTACAACTGGAGAAACAACAATTACAACACCAACCCCAACAACAACTGCAACTGCAGCAATGTCAACTACAACTGCAGAAACAACCACTACAACACCAACCCCAACAACAACTGCAACTGCAGCAATGTCAACTACAACTGCAGAAACAACAACTACAACACCAACCCAAACAACAACTACAACTGCAGAAACAACAACTACAACACCAACCCCAACAACAACTGCAACAATGTCAACTACAACTGCAGAAACAACAACTACAACACCAACCCAAACAACAACTACAACTGCAGAAACAACAACTACAACACCAACCCCAACAACTACTGCAACAATGTCAACTACAACTGCAGAAACAACCACTACAACACCAACCCCAACAACAACTGCAGCAATGTCAACTACAACTGCAGAAACAACAACTACAACACCAACCCCAACAACAATGGCAGCAATGTCAACTACAACTGCAGAAACAACCACTACAACACCAACCCCAACAACAACTGCAACTGCAGCAATGTCAACTACAACTGCAGAAACAACCACTACAACACCAACCCCAACAACAACTGCAACTGCAGCAATGTCAACTACAACTGCAGAAACAACCACTACAACACAAACCCCAACAACAACTGCAACTGCAGCAATGTCAACTACAACTGCAGAAACAACAACTACAACACCAACAACGACTGCAACTGCAGCAATGTCAACTACAACTGCAGAAACAACCACTACAACAACTGCAACTGCAGCAATGTCAACTACAACTGCAGAAACAACCACTACAACACCAACCCCAACAACAACTGCAACTGCAGCAATGTCAACTACAACTGCAGAAACAACAACTACAACCCCAACAACAACTGCAACTGCAGCAATGTCAACTACAACTGCAGAAACAACCACTACAACACAAACCCCAACAACAACTGCAACTGCAGCAATGTCAACTACAACTGCAGAAACAACCACTACAACACAAACCCCAACAACAACTGCAACTGCAGCAATGTCAACTACAACTGCAGAAACAACAACTACAACACCAACCCCAACAACAACTGCAACTGCAGCAATGTCAACTACAACTGCAGAAACAACCACTACAACACAAACCCCAACAACAACTGCAGCAGCAATGTCAACTACAACTGCACAAACAACCACTACAACACCAACAACAACTGCAACTGCAGCAATGTCAACTACAACTGCAGCAATGTCAACTACAACTGCAGAAACAACAACTACAACACCAACCCCAACAACAACTGCAGCAATGTCAACTACAACTGCAGAAACAACAACTACAACAACAACAACAACTGCAACTGCAGCAATGTCAACTACAACTGCAGAAACAACAACTACAACACCAACCCCAACAACAACTGCAACTGCAGCAATGTCAACTACAACTGCAGAAACAACAACTACAACACCAACAACAACTGCAACTGCAGCAATGTCAACTACAACTGCAGCAATGTCAACTACAACTGCAGAAACAACAACTACAACACCAACCCCAACAACAACTGCAACTGCAGCAATGTCAACTACAACTGCAGAAACAACAACTACAACAACAACAACAACTGCAACTGCAGCAATGTCAACTACAACTGCAGAAACAACAACTACAACACCAACCCCAACAACAACTGCAACTGCAGCAATGTCAACTACAACTACAGAAACAACCACTACAACACAAACCCCAACAACAACTGCAACTGCAGCAATGTCAACTACAACTGCAGAAACAACCACTACAACACCAACCCCGACAACAACTGCAACTGCAGCAATGTCAACTACAACTGCAGAAACAACCACTACAACACCAACCCCAACAACTGCAACTGCAGCAATGTCAACTACAACTGCAGAAACATCAACTACAACACCAACCCCAACAACAACTGCAGCAATGTCAACTACAACTGCAGAAACAACCACTACAACACCAACCCCAACAACTGCAGCAATGTCAACTACAACTGCAGAAACAACCACTACAACACCAACCCCAACAACAACTGTAACTGCAGCAATGTCAACTACAACTGCAGAAACAACAACTACAACACCAACCCAAACAACAACTGCAGCAATGTCAACTACAACCGCAGAAACAACCACTACAACACCAACCCCAACAACAACTGCAACTGCAGCAATGTCAACTACAACTGCAGAAACAACAACTACATCACCAACAACAACTGCAACTGCAGCAATGTCAACTACAACCGCAGAAACAACCACTACAACACCAACCCCAACAACAACTACAACTGCAGAAACAACAACTACAACACCAACCCAAACAACAACTACAACTGCAGAAACGACAACTACAACACCAACCCCAACAACAACTACAGACACTGCAGCTGAAACTGATGCACCTTTAACTGATGCACCTATAACTGTCACTCCTACTTATACTGTCTCAGTGGGCTTATCTGATGAGACATTTACTGACGAACTCAAAGACCGAAACAGCGGTAGATTCAAAAAACTTCAACAAAAACTTGTTGGGCCAGTGAGTAAACTTTCAATGAATGTTTACACTAGAGATGATTCATTTCCACCAGAATATCAATTTTTATTTTTATGATAATAATAGTTCATGAAAATCATTTGAAAGTGTCCCAACGTCTAATTTCTTCTTATTTCATTGCAGTGCAACACAATATACAAGAGAAAATTTGGTGGCATTTTTAACCGTTGCCGTGTGAAACAGTTCAGGTAAAAACATATTTCTTACTTTACTAATATTGTTGAAGCTCAGGGTTGGTGAGTCACCACGTTGATAGTTTCATGTACAAATTCCATGTTTGGAATAATCTTCAGTCATCTAATATTATTATTAATAATTGTCTCATTTGGTTTCATGACGTAGAAGAAACGCAGCAACACGAGCAGAAGGAACTACTGCAGAAATGGAAGTTCTGTTCCATAATAATGTGACCACTTCAGAACTCCCACAGAATGAAGTTGTTGCTGAAACCTTTAAATTAGCTGCAAATAACAACACCTTCAACTTGACGATAGATTCTGCGTCAATCCAAGTAATAAGTAAGTAAATACAACATTTGTCTCACTTAACTCAACTGTCTTTTTGTTGCTCCCCCAGCCAAGTTCATCAACTAGTTAATACAACTGCACTCGTGTGAGCGTCCATCTGTCCAATGATCTTTAAATGAGCTGTGGTTATCTGCAGTGTTGGTGCATTGATACTAAATTACCACAAAAAACCTGGTCTGAAGTTAATCGTGCAGTATGTTCCTGTTATTTCATGGGGCCTTATCAAGATAGTAATATGCACCCACATGGTGCACAGGGCATGTACACAGTACTCAGGCAGATGGTTTGCTCATGTACTTTGTCTTTGAGCACCAGCAGATCTGTTTAGAAGTGTTAAGATTGTTAAGATGGAACCACTCATCAGCGTCATTCTCATCAGTTCTCAATACATGTGAAATACCATGTGTTGCTGATGCCTTAAATCATACGAAGTGACATCTGATATTTATACTGGTTTTACATTAGTCAATGCATAGATGTGTTGACATAAAAGTAATCGAGATAAAGAATCAATTCATGAAGACACCATTAGATATTCTCTGTCCTACCTTTTATGCAAATAAAATGCTTGTTATGTCAATTATTTGTTTAACATTGTCAACATCAACAACAATCGAACTAGATACAATTATTATATGTTTTTATTTATATTTTTTAAATGTGTTACAGCAAGTCCAGTTGCAAATGCAACGACAACTGCTCCACCTGCAACTGCTGCCCCAACAAATGCTCCACCTGCAACTGCTGCCCCAACAAATGCTCCACCTGCAACTGCTGCCCCAACAAATGCTCCACCTGTTGTGACAACAAAGACAGTGGTTTTCAGGTCTCGTCTAGACACATTCACAAGTGACTTGTTGGATTCATCGACTGATGCTTTTAAAAGCAGAGCTTTAAACATAAAGTCACAGGTAATTCTCTTCTCAACATAAAACCTGTGGGTTCACATTATTATGTATTGTAGTATTATTTTATCAAAGAACCAAAAATACATCAATACATCAAAAAAGTAAGTTGAGCATAAAATAAGGAAATAGTTTTCAACTAAATTGTGTTTTCTGTTTCTGAAGCTTCAACCTCGGTACCAACGCGAATTCCCCTCTTCCTTCACTTCCTTGGAAGTGTTCGAATTCAGGTAATTTGTTAACATATTGTTACATTTTAAAGATGGCAGCCTAAATCTGATATTTCATCCAACACGTATTTGTTTCTTCTGCAGAAATGGATCAATCTTCAATTTCTTAAAGCTCTTCTTCCAAGGCACATCTATTCCTAACGACATTGCGATTGCACAAGTTTTGCTAAATGCAGCTTCAGAAGTCAATGGCTTCGACATTGAAGGCACCTCCATCACCGTGGATGGCATAGGTAAGAAATATTGAGGGCTGTTTGTTTGGAAAACTTCTCACTCGGAAAAATGATTTATCAAAGTAATGTTTGGATTTTTTGGATTTTCATTTACAGCTTCAAGTGGAGTCAGTCAAAAGATCAGTCTCGTCACTGCATCCTGTCTGGTGCTGTTGTCATGGCTACTGTCAAATCAGCAATAGCATCTGTGCTGATTTCCTTATGAATTCCAATGAGAACATCAACAACATCTCTGGAATGAAAAAGAACTTCATCGTCAGCAAAAATCCCAGATTGTTGATTTTTCTTTATGTGTTGCACGGTTTTGGATGAACTCACCACCAAGTTCAACTTTGCACTGATCCGACACATCAGTGACAGTGGATTAGGTTTGTCTGTGAAACAAACAACTACAGGATCCTGGACAGAATGACACAGCAGCCTTTAGGCTTCTGGTCTATTGAAACATAACAACACTATCTATGAAACACTGGGGTGTTAGAAAATATCTGTACTGTTGCACTGTGGCATCTTTAACTTTGTTAGGTATTAACAAAGTCTTATTTAAACCTTTCTATAATTTCCAAATGCATGTAAAATGAATGTTTAAGTTTGTATCTTAAATTAAATGAAGGAACACATGCGGGTCATAGCGGGCTTCACAATGCGACCTCATTTATGTTATCAAAGGTCACTGTGTATCTGATATATATGTGAAAACTATGCACTGTTGATTTTACTTATTTATATAAAGTGGATTTATGTAATCACACATTTCTTTATTCTGTGAGATCTCATGTAGTTTTCTTGGGTTTCTGTCAGATATGTCATAATAAACAAGGTACAAAATATTTGAAAATGTTGTCCTCTCTTCTCTGATGATTTTCAGATTTTCTGAGATATTTCAATCTTGAGAAAAGTGTCAAACCAAAACTCAAGTACATAGTAGAATACAATTTTTACAGTATATTACAAATAAATAAATAAATATAACAAAAGTTATCCCTGTGTGCTGAACCTTGATGAATAACTTTTTTTAAATCTTGATTTAAGTTTATTTATTTAGGAGTTTTTATGTTAGCTTTCCCTTCTCCCTCCCCCACTAAATGTCACAGGGCCTATATATTTGGGTGTTTGGCCTTCATTTCAATCTCAACTCCATGCTACCACTGTGACAAAATCCATCCAGCAACACTGAACCTGAGATCTCCACGGACTGCAACTGCAACACCAGCAAATGGAAAAAAACGCCTGTAAATTACGTTATTTGTTTTTTTTGCAGTGCATGTGTGTAAATATAGACTTATGCATATACGCACCCCCAAATAAATAGATATAAGATCAGGTATAGGGTCTTTTCCATTCACAATCACATTTACAGACAATTTACAAGTCATGCCATAAATATGCTGACTGACATTTGCAATTACAAAAACTAAAAATAGAAAAGAGTAATTAAAAATGGTTTAAGTTGCTTCATTAATGTGACATAAATGTGCAAATTCAACTTGCTCAACTGCTGGTGGAGTTTTGGTTGTGTTTTTGGTATTTAACCTTGTTTTCCTTGCGTTTGGACTTTGTTTTGACTACCAGGCAACCAAAATGTGTTTGTCTGACTCAAGAGTATTTATAATAAACTGCATTTGCGTCCTCACATTTTTCTACATGTGACACATTGGCACGCCCTCCAAAAAATATGAGGAAATAAATCTCAAGCGTCTTTAATTTTCTTTGGATGCGTCTTCTGAACATCAAAGTTGTACACTTTAACTGTATTGTGTCCCCGAATATCACATACGATATTCATTCAGTGGTTGGATATTTTCTTGTATTTACTTCACTGAACTACAATTGTTTATTTGTCGTAATTTACTGTCACACAAGAGGAAACTTCCAACATTCTTGTCAATGGAATGCACCTGTAATTTTTTCACATGACAAAAGAAGGGTGTGTACCAGCAGACAAACACAGTGATTTAACTTGCTTCATCCAAGGTGTCAACAGCATTTCTCACTGATGTATCACCAGTCACGTCAATAGCTTCTCTTATATTTGAATATATAAAGGTGCAAATTGATGTGAACGATCACAGACAGTGAGAGGTTTGCTGTGTATGTGAACTGAGCTGAATTTAAGAGAAAAGTGAATATTTTAAGAAGCTGTTCGTCAGAGAAAGAAGGAAATCTATAACTTTTCATCTTGAACCCATCTTTTTTGGGGTAAGTACAAGTTTAAGTCTTTTAGTACACTTTCTGAATTAATCTTCAATGTGCGTGTGTGTCTGTTGAAAGTTAGTGCGATTATGTACTTAAAATTATAGTAATCGATTGACAATTAAAATCATAAACCTTTGTTGTTACATGTGAAATCCTGCTTCAATGGTTTCTATTTGGTGTATGTTCCCCTTTTTTTCTTCATTTGAAGCTCAATTAAAATTTTGATAATATATTTGTATTAATACATTTGTTAAATGTCTAAAAAAATGCATACAGTAGTGGTTTTTCTTGAATTTTCTGGATATCCAATTGCTTAAGAACAGTTCAGCCTAGTTAATGCTTGTAAAGGAAAAAGGTGGAACAAGTTTTTCAGGCAGGATTTTTATTACACTTTGTTCCAGATCGTTATTGTGTTACATTTTCTGAGTTGAGTTCAAGAAAATGATAAGAAAATTTAAATAGTATTTGATAGTTTCTAAATTTATTCTATTTGAAACATAGTTCCAAAGAAAAGCATGAACAAAAACTAAACGATGAAAATAACATTTAAAGGTCCAGTGTGTAAGATTTGGGTGAAAGGGAACTATTGGCAGAAATTTAATGTAGAATAACTCTCATGATGTTTTCACTAGTTCGTTTCATCTAAATTGTATGAATTGTAGTTTTCTTTACCCCAGAAAAGACCATTTATATTAAAATACTTATTATTTTATATTATATTTAAATTGAGGGGACCCTCTCTACTGAGGCCACCATGTTTTTTACATTAGTTCAGACTGGACAAACTAAACACCTTTTGAGTTTTTATGACAATTAAAGGCTACCACAGTTTCTTTTTCATGTTTGGACGGAGAGGGTGAGGTGAGGGGTGTTCAGCTGCAACATGCAACTTCAACACTGGATACAACAAACTTCTACACACTGTATCTTTAAAAACTTCAATTCAGAATATATATTCAAGATTTTTTTGATGGTGTATAAACTCATTAAACAGTTCCATCAGAGACAAGGTAATAAATCTCTGAGAGTGGATCAATCCAACTGTGGAACAAAATCTCTTCACATTCTGCATCTATCTTGTTTGATTTTACAGATTGCATTGACGCGATGGGGACCAGAAAGATCATATCAGTTTTCCTGATTATAATAGGTAAGATAAATAAGGTTGAACTGAGTGACTTAAAATTGTCTTGGAATAAAAAAGGCTAAAGTTTCTAATGATCAATACTATGTGACTTTATTAAGAGAACTTGGGAGATAATTGCATCATATTATCATACAAAGAGTATAACACTCTCTTTCTATGTTGAGTTAATTTATTTGTTCACCTATTAAGCACAAATTCTGTATTTTAGTTACCTACCAGGCTACAAGCCAAGTCACTACAACTGCAGCAACAACAACTACAGCACCAACAACTGCAACAACTGCAACTGCAGCAATGTCAACTACAACTGCAGAAACAACAACTACAACACCAACCCCAACAACAACTGCAACTGCAGCAATGTCAACTACAACTGCAGAAACAACAACTACAACACCAACCCCAACAACAACGGCAGCAATGTCAACTACAATTGCAGAAACAACAACTACAACACCAACACCAACGACAACTGCAACTGCAGCAATGTCAACTACAACTGCAGAAACAACAACTACAACACCAACCCCAACAACAACGGCAGCAATGTCAACTACAACTGCAGAAACAACAACTACAACACCAACACCAACGACAACTGCAACTGCAGCAATGTCAACTACAACTGCAGACACAACAACTACAACACCAACCCCAACAACAACTGCAACAATGTCAACTACAACTGCAGAAACAACAACTACAACACCAACACCAACAACAACTGCAACTGCAGCAATGTCAACTACAACTGCAGAAACAACAACTACAACACCAACCCCAACAACAACTGCAGCAATGTCAACTACAACTGCAGAAACTACAACTACAACACCAACGACAACTGCAACTGCAGCAATGTCAACTACAACTGCAGAAACAACAACTACAACACCAACACCAACAACAACTGCAACTGCAGCAATGTCAACTACAACTGCAGAAACAACAACTACAACACCAACCCCAACAACAACTGCAACTGCAGCAATGTCAACTACAACTGCAGAAACAACAACTACAACACCAACCCCAACAACAACTGCAGCAATGTCAACTACAACTGCAGACACAACAACTACAACACCAATCCCAACGACAACTGCAACTGCAGCAATGTCAACTACAACTGCAGAAACAACAACTACAACACCAACCCCAACAACAACTGCAACTGCAGCAATGTCAACTACAACTGCAGAAACAACCACTACAACACCAACCCCAACAACAACTGCAACTGCAGCAATGTCAACTACAACTGCAGAAACAACAACTACAACACCAACCCCAACAACAACTGCAACAATGTCAACTACAACTGCAGAAACAACAACTACAACACCAACACCAACAACAACTGCAACTGCAGCAATGTCAACTACAACTGCAGAAACAACAACTACAACACCAACCCCAACAACAACTGCAGCAATGTCAACTACAACTGCAGAAACTACAACTACAACACCAACGACAACTGCAACTGCAGCAATGTCAACTACAACTGCAGAAACAACAACTACAACACCAACACCAACAACAACTGCAACTGCAGCAATGTCAACTACAACTGCAGAAACAACAACTACAACACCAACCCCAACAACAACTGCAACTGCAGCAATGTCAACTACAACTGCAGAAACAACAACTACAACACCAACCCCAACAACAACTGCAGCAATGTCAACTACAACTGCAGACACAACAACTACAACACCAATCCCAACGACAACTGCAACTGCAGCAATGTCAACTACAACTGCAGAAACAACAACTACAACACCAACCCCAACAACAACTGCAGCAATGTCAACTACAACTGCAGAAACAACAACTACAACACCAACACCAACGACAACTGCAACTGCAGCAATGTCAACTACAACTGCAGAAACAACAACTACAACACCAACCCCAACAACAACTGCAACTGCAGCAATGTCAACTACAACTGCAGAAACAACAACTACAACACCAACCCCAACAACAACTGCAGCAATGTCAACTACAACTGCAGAAACAACAACTACAACACCAACACCAACGACAACTGCAACTGCAGCAATGTCAACTACAACTGCAGAAACAACAACTACAACACCAACCCCAACAACAACTGCAACTGCAGCAATGTCAACTACAACTGCAGAAACAACAACTACAACACCAACAACAACTGCACCAATGTCAACTACAACTGCAGAAACAACAACTTCAACACCAACCCCAACAACAACTGCAACTGCAGCAATGTCAACTACAACTGCAGACACAACCACTGCAACACCAACCCCAACAACAACTGCATCTGCAGCAATGTCAACTACAACTGCAGACACAACAACTACAACACCAACCCCAACAACAACTGCAGCAATGTCAACTACAACTGCAGCAACAACAACAGCAACACCAACCCAAACAACAACTGCATCTGCAGCAATGTCAACTACAACTGCAGAAACAACCACTACAACACAAACTCCAACAACAACTGCAACTGCAGCAATGTCAACTACAACTGCAGAAACAACAACTACAACACCAACCCCAACAACAACTGCAACTGCAGCAATGTCAACTACAACTGCAGACACAACCACTACAACACCAACCCAAACAACAACTGCAACTGCAGCAATGTCAACTACAACTGCAGAAACAACAACTACAACACCAACCCCAACAACAACTGCAACTGCAGCAATGTCAACTACAACTGCAGACAAAACCACTACAACACCAACCCAAACAACAACTGCAACTGCAGCAATGTCAACTACAACTGCAGACACAACCACTACAACACCAACCCCAACAACAACTGCATCTGTAGCAATGTCAACTACAACTGCAGAAACAACAACTACAACACTAACCCAAACAACAACTGCAACTGCAGCAATGTCAACTACAACTGCAGAAACAACAACTACAACACCAACCCCAACAACAACTGCAACTGCAGCAATGTCAACTACAACTGCAGACACAACAACTACAACACCAACACCAACAACAACTGCAGCAATGTCAACTACAACTGCAGAAACAACAACTACAACACCAACACCAACAACAACTGCAGCAATGTCAACTACAACTGCAGACACAACCACTACAACACCAACCCAAACAACAACTGCAACTGCAGCAATGTCAACTACAACTGCAGACACAACCACTACAACACCAACCCCAACAACAACTGCAACTGCATCTGCAGCAATGTCAACTACAACTGCAGAAACAACAACTACAACACCAATCCAAACAACAACTGCAACTGCAGCAATGTCAACTACAACTGCAGAAACAACAACTACAACACTAACCCAAACAACAACTGCAACTGCAGCAATGTCAACTACAACTGCAGAAACAACAACTACAACACCAACACCAACAACAACTGCAACTGCATCTGCAGCAATGTCAACTACAACTGCAGACACAACAACTACAACACCAACCCCAACAACAACTGCAACTGCATCTGCAGCAATGTCAACTACAACTGCAGAAACAACAACTACAACACCAATCCAAACAACAACTGCAACTGCAGCAATGTCAACTACAACTGCAGAAACAACAACTACAACACTAACCCAAACAACAACTGCAACTGCAGCAATGTCAACTACAACTGCAGACACAACAACTACAACACCAACACCAACAACAATTGCAACTGCATCTGCAGCAATGTCAACTACAACTGCAGACACAACAACTACAACACCAACCCCAACAACAACTGCAACTGCATCTGCAGCAATGTCAACTACAACTGCAGAAACAACAACTACAACACCAATCCAAACAACAACTGCAACTGCAGCAATCTCAACTACAACTGCAGAAACAACAACTACAACACCAACCCCAACAACTACAGACACTGCAGCTGAAACTGATGCACCTTTAACTGATGCACCTATAACTGTCAGTCCTACTTATACTGTCTCTGTGGGCTTATCTGATGAGACATTTTCTGACGAACTCAAAGACCGAAGCAGCGGTCGATTCAAAAATCTTGAACGAAAACTTGTTGGGCCAGTGAGTAAACTTTCATATCCTCTACATCATTCATTAACTGTGTCAGTGTTGCCCATGAATGACTTTTTACACTAGAAACCAGTTGAGATGATTCATTTCCACCAGAATATCAATTTATATTTTTATGATAATAATAGTTCATGAAAATCATTTGAAAGTGTCCCAATGTCTAATTTCTTCTTATTTCATTGCAGTGCAACACAATAAACGAGAGAAAATTTGGTGGCATTTTCGACCGTTGCCGTGTGAAACAGTTCAGGTAAAAACATATTTCTTACTTTACTAATATTGTTGAAGCTCAGGGTTGGTGACTCACCATGTTGATAGTTTCATGTACAAATTCCATGTTTGGAATAATCTTCAGTCATCTAATATTATTATTAATATTTGTCTCATTTGGTTTCATGACGTAGAAGAAACGAAGCAACACGAGCAGAAGGAACTACTGCAGAAATGGAAGTTCTGTTCCATAATAATGTGACCACTTCAGAACTCCCACAGAATGAAGTTGTTGCTGAAACCTTTAAATTAGCTGCAAATAACAACAACTTCAACGTGACGATAGATTCTGCGTCAATCCAAGTAATAAGTAAGTAAATACAACATTTGTCTCACTTAACTCAACTGTCTTTTTGTTGCTCCCCCAGCCAAGTTCATCAACTAGTTAATACAACTGCACTCGTGTGAGCGTCCATCTGTCCAATGATCTTTAAATGAGCTGTGGTTATCTGCAGTGTTGGTGCATTGATACTAAATTACCACAAAAAACCTGGTCTGAAGTTAATCGTGCAGTATGTTCCTGTTATTTCATGGGGCCTTATCAAGATAGTAATATGCACCCACATGGTGCACAGGGCATGTACACAGTACTCAGGCAGATGGTTTGCTCATGTACTTTACCTCTGAGCACCAGCAGATCTGTTTCAAACATTCTTCTGTTGTTAAACTTCTGACAGAGGATTTGGAAACAACACTGATGCACCTGCACCATGTGCTTCAGACCAAGCGTTAAGATTGTTAAGATGGAGCCACTCATGAGCAATGCTCTCATTGGTCCTCAATACATGTGAAATCGGTGTTGCTCAAAAACTCTCACCAGAAGCAGCCACTAGCTCTCTGAAATGTAGGTCAAAGTCGCTAGATTGCGTAATGACGTCACATGTTACATAGATACGTCTAATTTGCATACATCGCGTTATCGACCGGCATCCCATTCTCTTGCAGGTTTGTTATTTTCTTTGGTCGTTGATTACTTTTTTTGGGTGGAGAAAACGGGTGGTCTTTATTTTTTTTTCATTGAACCGCAACTGATTGACCCTTTTGTGTGAAAGAGCTCTTCTTAGCTGACCAACATGAACTTGTGACGCGTTCCTGTAGAGATGTTTGACTTCGGGGCACTCTGTTCGCATCACAAATCAATGAACGTGATTTATCCTTTGCTCAGCGATGAAAATGGAGATTGCTAACATAGCAGAAAGTCGCCAGATTTGTCGCTAGAAAAGATTTTTGGTCTCTAGGGAAGTTGAATAGTTGCTACTTCTAGTCACAAAGCCCCTAAACTGGGAAAACTGTGTAAAATTCCATGTGCCACTGATGCTCGTGTTAAATGAGTCACATTCAAAATTGTGTTTTTATACAAGAAAATTACGTAAAATGAAGATGTATTAGGACAACTTAAAGATTTTTAGTTCTGCGGCAGATTTACATATCGATTTATTAATTTACATTTCAAAAAAATGTGTTGCAGGTAGTCCAGTTGCAGAATCAACAGCTACAACCCCAACAACAACAGCTACAACCCCAATAACAACAGCTACAACCCCAACAACAACAGCTACAACCCCAACAACAACACCTATAACTGTCAGTCCTACTTATACTGTCTCAGTGGGCTTACCTGATGAGACATTTTCTGAAGAACTCAAAAACCGAAGCAGCGGTCGATTCAAAGAACTTGAACAAAAACTTGTTGGGCCAGTGAGTAAACTTTCATATCCTCTACATTATTCATTAACTGTGTCAGTGTTGCTCATGAATGACTTTTTACACTAGAAACCAGTTGAGATGATTCATTTCCACCAGAATATCAATTTATATTTTTATGATAATAATAGTTCATGAAAATCATTTGAAAGTGTCACAGCATCTAATTTCTTCTTATTTCATTGCAGTGCAACACAATAAACGAGAGAAAATTTGGTGTCATTTTCGACCGTTGCCGTGTGAAACAGTTCAGGTAAAAACATATTTCTTACTTTATTAATATTGTTGAAGCTCAGGGTTGGTGACTCACCATGTTGATAGTTTCATGTACAAATTCCATGTTTGGAATAATCTTCAGTCATCTATTATTATTATTAATATTTGTCTCATTTGGTTTCATGACATAGAAGAAACGCAGCAACACGAGAAGAAGGAACTACTGCAGAAATGGAAGTTCTGTTCCATAATAATGTGACCACTTCAGAACTCCCACAGAATGAAGTTGTTGCTGAAACCTTTAAATTAGCTGCAAATAACAACAACTTCAACGTGACGATAGATTCTGCGTCAATCCAAGTAATAAGTAAGTAAATACAACATTTGTCTCACTTAACTCAACTGTCTTTTTGTTGCTCCCCCAGCCAAGTTCATCAACTAGTTAATACAACTGCACTCGTGTGAGCGTCCATCTGTCCAATGATCTTTAAATGAGCTGTGGTTATCTGCAGTGTTGGTGCATTGATACTAAATTACCACAAAAAACCTGGTCTGAAGTTAATCGTGCAGTATGTTCCTGTTATTTCATGGGGCCTTATCAAGATAGTAATATGCACCCACATGGTGCACAGGGCATGTACACAGTACTCAGGCAGATGGTTTGCTCATGTACTTTACCTCTGAGCACCAGCAGATCTGTTTCAAACATTCTTCTGTTGTTAAACTTCTGACAGAGGATTTGGAAACAACACTGATGCACCTGCACCATGTGCTTCAGACCAAGCGTTAAGATTGTTAAGATGGAGCCACTCATGAGCAATGCTCTCATTGGTCCTCAATACATGTGAAATCGGTGTTGCTCAAAAACTCTCACCAGAAGCAGCCACTAGCTCTCTGAAATGTAGGTCAAAGTCGCTAGATTGCGTAATGACGTCACATGTTACATAGATACGTCTAATTTGCATACATCGCGTTATCGACCGGCATCCCATTCTCTTGCAGGTTTGTTATTTTCTTTGGTCGTTGATTACTTTTTTTGGGTGGAGAAAACGGGTGGTCTTTATTTTTTTTTCATTGAACCGCAACTGATTGACCCTTTTGTGTGAAAGAGCTCTTCTAAGCTGACCAACATGAACTTGTGACGCGTTCCTGTAGAGATGTTTGACTTCGGGGCACTCTGTTCGCATCACAAATCAATGAACATGATTTATTCTTTGCTCAGCGATGAAAATGGAGATTGCTAACATAGCAGAAAGTCGCCAGATTTGTCGCTAGAAAAGATTTTTGGTCTCTAGGGAAGTTGAATAGTTGCTACTTCTAGTGACAAAGCCCCTAAAATGGGAAAACTGTGTAAAATTCCATGTGCCACTGATGCTCGTGTTAAATGACTCACATTCAAAATTGTGTTTTTATACAGGAAAATTAGGTAAAATAAAGATGTATTAGGACAACTTAAAGATTTTTAGTTCTGCAGCAGATTTACATATCGATTTATTAATTTACATTTCAAAAAAATGTGTTGCAGGTAGTCCAGTTGCAGAATCAACAGCTACAACCCCAACAACAACAGCTACAACCCCAATAACAACAGCTACAACCCCAACAACAACAGCTACAACCCCAACAACAACACCTATAACTGTCAGTCCTACTTATACTGTCTCAGTGGGCTTACCTGATGAGACATTTTCTGAAGAACTCAAAAACCGAAGCAGCGGTCAATTCAAAAAACTTGAACAAAAACTTGTTGGGCCAGTGAGTAAACTTTCATATCCTCTACATCATTCATTAACTGTGTCAGTGTTGCCCATGAATGACTTTTTACACTAGAAACCAGTTGAGATGATTCATTTCCACCAGAATATCAATTTATATTTTTATGATAATAATAGTTCATGAAAATCATTTGAAAGTGTCCCAATGTCTAATTTCTTCTTATTTCATTGCAGTGCAACACAATAAACGAGAGAAAATTTGGTGTCATTTTCGACCGTTGCCGTGTGAAACAGTTCAGGTAAAAACATATTTCTTACTTTATTAATATTGTTGAAGCTCAGGGTTGGTGACTCACCATGTTGATAGTTTCATGTACAAATTCCATGTTTGGAATAATCTTCAGTCATCTAATATTATTATTAATATTTGTCTCATTTGGTTTCATGACATAGAAGAAACGCAGCAACACGAGCAGAAGGAACTACTGCAGAAATGGAAGTTCTGTTCCATAATAATGTGACCACTTCAGAACTCCCACAGAATGAAGTTGTTGCTGAAACCTTTAAATTAGCTGCAAATAACAACACCTTCAACGTGACGATAGATTCTGCGTCAATCCAAGTAATAGGTAAGTAAATACAACATTTGTCTCACTTAACTCAACTGTCTTTTTGTTGCTCCCCCAGCCAAGTTCATCAACTAGTTAATACAACTGCACTCGTGTGAGCGTCCATCTGTCCAATGATCTTTAAATGAGCTGTGGTTATCTGCAGTGTTGGTGCATTGATACTAAATTACCACAAAAAACCTGGTCTGAAGTTAATCGTGCAGTATGTTCCTGTTATTTCATGGGGCCTTATCAAGATAGTAATATGCACCCACATGGTGCACAGGGCATGTACACAGTACTCAGGCAGATGGTTTGCTCATGTACTTTACCTTTGAGCACCAGCAGATCTGTTTAGAAGTGTTAAGATTGTTAAGATGGAACCACTCATCAGCGTCACTCTCATCAGTTCTCAATACATGTGAAATACCATGTGTTGCTGATGCCTTAAATCATACGAAGTGACATCTGATATTTATACTGGTTTTACATTAGTCAATGCATAGATGTGTTGACATAAAAGTAATCGAGATAAAGAATCAATTCATGAAGACACCATTAGATATTCTCTGTCCTACCTTTTATGCAAATAAAATGCTTGTTATGTCAATTATTTGTTCAACATTGTCAACATCAACAACAATAGAACTAGATAAAATTATTATATGTTTTTATTTATATTTTTTAAATGTGTTACAGCAAGTCCAGTTGCAAATGCAACGACAACTGCTCCACCTGCAACTACTGCCCCAACAACTGCTCCACCTGCAACTGCTGCCCCAACAAATGCTGCACCTGTTGTGACAACAAAGACAGTGGTTTTCAGGTCTCGTCTAGACACATTCACAAGTGACTTGTTGGATTCATCGACTGATGCTTTTAAAAGCAGAGCTTTAAACATAAAGTCACAGGTAATTCTCTTCTCAACATAAAACCTGTGGGTTCACATTATTATGTATTGTAGTATTATTTTATCAAAGAACCAAAAATACATCAATACATCAAAAAAGTAAGTTGAGCATAAAATAAGGGAATAGTTTTCAACTACATTGTGTTTTCTGTTTCTGCAGCTTCAACCTCGGTACCAAAGCGAATTCCCCTCTTCCTTCACTTCCTTGGAAGTGTTCGAATTCAGGTAATTTGTTAACATATTGTTACATTTTAAAGATGGCAGCCTAAATCTGATATTTCATCCAACACGTATTTGTTTCTTCTGCAGAAATGGATCAATCTTCAATTTCTTAAAGCTCTTCTTCCAAGGCACATCTATTCCTAACGACATTGCGATTGCACAAGTTTTGCTAAATGCAGCTCCAGAAGTCAATGGCTTCGACATTGAAGGCACCTCCATCACCGTGGATGGCATAGGTAAGAAATATTGAGGGCTGTTTGTTTGGAAAACTTCTCACTCTGAAAAATTATTTATCAAAGTAATGTTTGGATTTTTTTGATTTTCATTTACAGCTTCAAGTGGAGTCAGTCAAAAGATCAGTCTCGTCACTGCATCCTGTCTGGTGCTGTTGTCATGGCTACTGTCAAATCAGCAATAGCATCTGTGCTGATTTCCTTATGAATTCCATTGAGAACATCAACAACATCTCTGGAATGAAAAAGAACTTCATCGTCAGCAAAAATCCCAGATTGTTGATTTTTCTTTATGTGTTGCACGGTTTTGGATGAACTCACCACCAAGTTCAACTTTGCACTGATCCGACACATCAGTGACAGTGGATTAGGTTTGTCTGTGAAACAAACAACTACAGGATCCTGGACAGAATGACACAGCAGCCTTTAGGCTTCTGGTCTATTGAAACATAACAACACTATCTATGAAACACTGGGGTGTTAGAAAATATCTGTACTGTTGCACTGTGGCATCTTTAACTTTGTTAGGTATTAACAAAGTCTTATTTAAACCTTTCTATAATTTCCAAATGCATGTAAAATGAATGTTTAAGTTTGTATCTTAAATTAAATGAAGGAACACATGCGGGTCATAGCGGGCTTCACAATGCGACCTCATTTATTTTATCAAAGGTCACTGTGTATCTGATATATATGTGAAAACTATGCACTGTTGATTTTACTTATTTATATAAAGTGGATTTATGTAATCACACATTTCTTTATTCTGTGAGATCTCATGTAGTTTTCTTGGGTTTCTGTCAGATATGTCATAATAAACAAGGTACAAAATATTTGAAAATGTTGTCCTCTCTTCTCTGATGATTTTCAGATTTTCTGAGATATTTCAATCTTGAGAAAAGTGTCGAACCAAAACTCAAGTACATAGTAGAATACAATTTTTACAGTATATTACAAATAAATAAATAAATATAACAAAAGTAAATTGTAATGTAATTTTAGTAATGCCATAAATATGCTGACTGAAATTTGCAATTACAAAAACTAAAAATAGAAAAGAGTAATTAAAAATGGTTTAAGTTGCTTCATCAATGTGACGTAAATGTTCAAATTCAACTTGCTCAACTGCTGGTGGAGTTTTGGTTGTGTTTTTGGTATTTAACCTTGTTTTCCTTGCGTTTGGACTTTGTTTTGACTACCAGGCAACCAAAATGTGTTTGTCTGACTGAAGAGTATTTATAATAAACTGCATTTGCGTCCTCACATTTTTCTACATGTGACACATTGGCACGCCCTCCAAAAAATATGAGGAAATAAATCTCAAGCGTCTTTAATTTTCTTTGGATGCGTCTTATGAACATCAAAGTTACACACTTTAACTGTATTGTGTCCCCGAATATCACATACGATATTCATTCAGTGGTTGGATATTTTCTTGTATTTACTTCACTGAACTACAATTGTTTATTTGTCGTAATTAACTGTCACACAAGAGGAAACTTCCAACATTCATGTCAATGGAATGCACCTGTACTTTTTTCACATGACAAAAGAAGGGTGTGTACCAGCAGACAAACAGTGATTTAACTTGCTTCATCCAAGGTGTCAACAGCATTTCTCACTGATGTATCACCAGTCACGTCAATAGCTTCTCTTATATTTGAATATATAAAGGTGCAAATTGATGTGAACGATCACAGACAGTGAGAGGTTTGCTGTGTATGTGAACTGAGCTGAATTTAAGAGAAAAGTGAATATTTTAAGAAGCTGTTCGTCAGAGAAAGAAGGGAATCTATAACTTTTCATCTTGAACCCATCTTTTTTGGGGTAAGTACAAGTTTAAGTCTTTTAGTATACTTTCTGAATTAATCTTCAATGTGCGTGTGTGTCTGTTGAAAGTTAGTGCGATTATGTACTTAAAATTATAGTAATCGATTGACAATTAAAATCATAAACCTTTGTTGTTACATGTGAAATCCTGCTTCAATGGTTTCTATTTGGTGTATGTTCCCCTTTTTTTCTTAATTTGAAGCTCAATTAAAATTTTGACAATATATTTGTATTAATACATTTGTTAAATGTCTAAAAAAATGCATACAGTAGTGGTTTTTCTTGAATTTTCTGGGTATCCAATTGCTTAAGAACAGTTCAGCCTAGTTAATGCTTGTAAAGGAAAAAGGTGGAACAAGTTTTTCAGGCAGGATTTTTATTACACTTTGTTCCAGATCGTTATTGTGTTACATTTTCTGAGTTGAGTTCAAGAAAATGATAAGAAAATTGAAATAGTATTTGATAGTTTCTAAATTTATTCTATTTGAAACATAGTTCCAAAGAAAAGCATGAACAAAAACTAAACGATGAAAATAACATTTAAAGGTCCAGTGTGTAAGATTTGGGTGAAAGGGAACTATTGGCAGAAATTTAATGTAGAATAACTCTCATGATGTTTTCACTAGTTCGTTTCATCTAAATTGTATGAATTGTAGTTTTCTTTACCCCAGAAAAGACCATTTATATTAAAATACTTATTATTTTATATTATATTTACATCGAAGGGACCCTCTCTACGGAGGCTGCCATGTTTTTTACATTAGTTCAGACTGGACTAACTAAACACCTTTTGAGTTTTTATGACAATTAAAGGCTACCACAGTTTCTTTTTCATGTTTGGACGGAGAGGGTGAGGTGAGGGGTGTTCAGCTGCAACATGCAACTTCAACACTGGATACAACAAACTTCTACACACTGTATCTTTAAAAACTTCAATTCAGAATATATATTCAAGATTTTTTTGATGGTGTATAAACTCATTCAACAGTTCCATCAGAGACAAGGTAATAAATCTCTGAGAGTGGATCAATCCAACTGTGGAACAAAATCTCTTCACATTCTGCATCTATCTTGTTTGATTTTACAGATTGCATTGACGCGATGGGGACCAGAAAGATCATATCAGTTTTCCTGATTCTAATAGGTAAGATAAATAAGGTTGAACTGAGTGACTTAAAATTGTCTTGAAATAAAAAAGGCTAAAGTTTCTAATGATCAATACTATGTGACTTTATAAAGAGAACTTGGGAGATAATTGCATCATATTATCATACAAAGAGTATAACACTCTTTTTCTATGTTGAGTTAATTTATTTGTTCACCTGTTAAGCACAAATCTTGTATTTTAGTTACCTACCAGGCTACAAGCCAAGTCAATACAACTGCAGCAACAACAACTACAGCACCAACCCAAACATCAACTACAACTGCAGAGACAACAACTACAACACCAACCCCAACAACAACTGCAACTGCAGCAATGTCAACTACAGCTGCAGAAACAACAACTACAACACCAACCCCAACAACAACTGCAACTGCAGCAATGTCAACTACAGCAACAATAACTACAACACCAACCCAAACAACAACTACAACTGCAGAGACAACAACTTCAACACCAACCCCAACAACAACTGCAGCAATGTCAACTACAGCTGCAGAAACAACAACTACAACACCAACCCCAACAACAACTGCAACTGCAGCAATGTCAACTACAGCTGCAGAAACAACAACTACAACACCAACCCCAACGACAACTGCAGCAATGTCAACTACAACTGCAGAAACAACAACTACAACACCAACCCCAACGACAACTGCAGCAATGTCAACTACAACTGCAGAAACAACAACTACAACACCAACCCCAACAACAACTGCAACTGCAGCAATGTCAACTACAACTGCAGACACAACAACTACAACACCAACCCCAACAACAACGGCAGCAATGTCAACTACAACTGCAGAAACAACCACTACAACACCAACCCCAACAACAACTGCAACTGCAGCAATGTCAACTACAACTGCAGAAACAACCACTACAACACCAACCCCAACAACAACTGCAACTGCAGCAATGTCAACTACAACTGCAGAAACAACCACTACAACACCAACCCCAACAACAACTGCAACTGCAGCAATGTCAACTACAACTGCAGAAACAACAACTACAACACCAACCCCAACAACAACTGCAACTGCAGCAATGTCAACTACAACTGCAGAAACAACCACTACAACACCAACCCCAACAACAACTGCAGCAATGTCAACTACAACTGCAGAAACAACAACTACAACACCAACCCCAACAACAACTGCAGCAATGTCAACTACAACTGCAGAAACAACAACTACAACACCAACCCCAACAACAACTGCATCTGCAGCAATGTCAACTACAACTGCAGAAACAACAACTACAACACCAACCCAAACCACAACTGCAACGGCAGCAATGTCAACTACAACTGCAGAAACAAAAACTACAACACCAACCCAAACCACAACTGCATCTGCAGCAATGTCAACTACAGCTGCAGAAACAACAACTACAACACCAACCCCAACAACAACTGCATCTGCAGCAATGTCAACTACAACTGCAGAAACAACAACTACAACACCAACCCCAACAACAACTGCATCTGCAGCAATGTCAACTACAACTGCAGAAACAACAACTACAACCCCAACAACAACTGCAGACACTGCAGCTGAAACTGATGCACCTTTAACTGATGCACCTATAACTGTCAGTCCTACTTATACTGTCTCAGTGGGCTTATCTGATGAGACATTTTCTGAAGAACTCAAAGACCGAAGCAGCGGTCGATTCAAAAATCTTGAACAAAAACTTGTTGGGCCAGTGAGTAAACATTCATATCCTCTACATCATTCATTAACTGTGTCAGTGTTGCCCATGAATGACTTTTTACACTAGAAACCAGTTGAGATGATTCATTTCCACCAGAATATCAATTTATATTTTTATGATAATAATAGTTCATGAAAATCATTTGAAAGTGTCCCAACGTCTAATTTTTGCTTATTTCATTGCAGTGCAACACAATAAACGAGAGAAAATTTGGTGTCATTTTCGACCGTTGCCGTGTGAAACAGTTCAGGTAAAAACATATTTCTTACTTTACTAATATTGTTGAAGCTCAGGGTTGGTGATTCACCACGTTGATAGTTTCATGTACAAATTCCATGTTTGGAATAATCTTCAGTCATCTAATATTATTATTAATATTTGTCTCATTTGGTTTCATGACGTAGAAGAAACGCAGCAACACGAGCAGAAGGAACTACTGCAGAAATGGAAGTTCTGTTCCATAATAATGTGACCACTTCAGAACTCCCACAGAATGAAGTTGTTGCTGAAACCTTTAAATTAGCTGCAAATAACAACACCTTCAACGTGACGATAGATTCTGCGTCAATCCAAGTAATAGGTAAGTAAATACAACATTTGTCTCACTTAACTCAACTGTCTTTTTGTTGCTCCCTCAGCCAAGTTCATCAACTAGTTAATACAACTGCACTCGTGTGAGCGTCCATCTGTCCAATGATCTTTAAATGAGCTGTGGTTATCTGCAGTGTTGGTGCATTGATACTAAATTAGCACAAAAAACCTGGTCTGAAGTTAATCGTGCAGTATGTTCCTGTTATTTCATGGGGCCTTATCAAGATAGTAATATGCACCCACATGGTGCACAGGGCATGTACACAGTACTCAGGCAGATGGTTTGCTCATGTACTTTACCTGTGAGCTCCAGCAGATCTGTTTCAAATATTCTTCTGTTGTTAAACTACTGACAGAGGATTTGGAAACAACACTGATGCACCTGCACCATGTGCTTCAGACCAAGCGTTAAGATTGTTAAGATGGAGCCACTCATGAGCAATGCTCTCATTGGTCCTCAATACATGTGAAATCGGTGTTGCTCAAAAACTCTCACCAGAAGCAGTCACTAGCTCTCTGAAATGTAGGTCAAAGTCGCTAGATTGCGTAATGACGTCACGTTACATAGATACGTCTAATTTGCATACATCGCGTTATCGACCGGCATCCCAATCTCTTGCAGGTTTGTTATTTTCTTTGGTCGTTGATTACTTTTTTTGGGTGGAGAAAACGGGTGGTCTTTATTTTTTTTTCATTGAACCGCAACTGATTGACCCTTTTGTGTGAAAGAGCTCTTCTTAGCTGACCAACATGAACTTGTGACGCGTTCCCGTAGAGATGTTTGACTTCGGGGCACTCTGTTCGCATCACAAATCAATGAACGTGATTTATCCTTTGCTCAGCGATGAAAATGGAGATTGCTAACAAACAGAAAGTCGCCAGATTTGTCGCTGGAAAAGATTTTTGGTCTCTAGGGAAGTTGACTAGTTGCTACTTCTAGTGACAAAGCCCCTAAAATGGGAAAACTGTGTAAAATTCCATGTGCCACTGATGCTCGTGTTAAATGAGTCACATTCAAAATTGTGTTTTTATACAAGAAAATTAGGTAAAATAAAGATGTATTAGGACAACTTAAAGATTTTTAGTTCTGTACAGTTGAAACCAACCTATCAACAGTGCCTATGTGTGTGTGGCAATATTCAATATTGTCTGTGCTTCCTTTGATCCATCTAAAATGCTTGTTATGTAAAGTATTTGTTATTAACTCTGACAACAGCAGCAGATTTACATATCGATTTATTAATTTACATTTCAAAAAAATGTGTTGCAGATAGTCCAGTTGCAGAATCAACAGCTACAACCCCAACAACAACAGCTACAACCCCAACAACAACAGCTACAACCCCAATAACAACAGCTACAACCCCAACAACAACAGCTACAACCCCAACAACAACAGCTACAACCCCAACAACAACAGCTACAACCCCAACAACACCTATAACTGTCACTCCTACTTATACTGTCTCAGTGGGCTTACCTGATGAGACATTTTCTGAAGAACTCAAAAACCGAAGCAGCGGTCAATTCAAAAAACTTGAACAAAAACTTGTTGGGCCAGTGAGTAAACATTCATATCCTCTACATCATTCATTAACTGTGTCAGTGTTGCCCATGAATGACTTTTTACACTAGAAACCAGTTGAGATGATTCATTTCCACCAGAATATCAATTTATATTTTTATGATAATAATAGTTCATGAAAATCATTTGAAAGTGTCCCAATGTCTAATTTCTGCTTATTTCATTGCAGTGCAACACAATAAACGAGAGAAAATTTGGTGTCATTTTCGACCGTTGCCGTGTGAAACAGTTCAGGTAAAAACATATTTCTTACTTTACTAATATTGTTGAAGCTCAGGGTTGGTGATTCACCACGTTGATAGTTTCATGTACAAATTCCATGTTTGGAATAATCTTCAGTCATCTAATATTATTATTAATATTTGTCTCATTTGGTTTCATGACATAGAAGAAACGCAGCAACACGAGCAGAAGGAACTACTGCAGAAATGGAAGTTCTGTTCCATAATAATGTGACCACTTCAGAACTCCCACAGAATGAACTTGTTGCTGAAACCTTTAAATTAGCTGCAAATAACAACACCTTCAACGTGACGATAGATTCTGCGTCAATCCAAGTAATAGGTAAGTAAATACAACATTTGTCTCACTTAACTCAACTGTCTTTTTGTTGCTCCCCCAGCCAAGTTCATCAACTAGTTAATACAACTGCACTCGTGTGAGCGTCCATCTGTCCAATGATCTTTAAATGAGCTGTGGTTATCTGCAGTGTTGGTGCATTGATACTAAATTACCACAAAAAACCTGGTCTGAAGTTAATCGTGCAGTATGTTCCTGTTATTTCATGGGGCCTTATCAAGATAGTAATATGCACCCACATGGTGCACAGGGCATGTACACAGTACTCAGGCAGATGGTTTGCTCATGTACTTTGTCTTTGAGCACCAGCAGATCTGTTTAGAAGTGTTAAGATTGTTAAGATGGAACCACTCATCAGCGTCACTCTCATCAGTTCTCAATACATGTGAAATACCATGTGTTGCTGATGCCTTAAATCATACGAAGTGACATCTGATATTTATACTGGTTTTACATTAGTCAATGCATAGATGTGTTGACATAAAAGTAATCGAGATAAAGAATCAATTCATGAAGACACCATTAGATATTCTCTGTCCTACCTTTTTTGCAAATAAAATGCTTGTTATGTCAATTATTTGTTTAACATTGTCAACATCAACAACAATCGAACTAGATACAATCATTATATGTTTTTATTTATATTTTTTAAATGTGTTACAGCAAGTCCAGTTGCAAATGCAACAACAACTGCTCCACCTGCAACTGCTGCCCCAACAACTGCTCCACCTGCAACTGCTCCACCTGTTGTGACAACAAAGACAGTGGTTTTCAGGTCTCGTCTAGACACATTCACAAGTGACTTGTTGGATTCATCGACTGATGCTTTTAAAAGCAGAGCTTTAAACATAAAGTCACAGGTAATTTTCTTCTCAACATAAAACCTGTGGGTTCACATTATTATGTATTGTAGTATTATTTTATCAAAGAACCAAAAATACATCAATAAAAGTAAGATGAGCATAAAATAAGGGAATAGTTTTCAACTACATTGTGTTTTCTGTTTCTGCAGCTTCAACCTCGGTACCAAAGCGAATTCCCCTCTTCCTTCACTTCCTTGGAAGTGTTCGAATTCAGGTAATTTGTTAACATATTGTTACATTTTAAAGATGGCAGCCTAAATCTGATATTTCATCCAACACGTATTTGTTTCTTCTGCAGAAATGGATCAATCTTCAATTTCTTAAAGCTCTTCTTCCGAGGCACATCTATTCCTAACGACATTGCGATTGCACAAGTTTTGCTAAATGCAGCTTCAGAAGTCAATGGCTTCGACATTGAAGGCACCTCCATCACCGTGGATGGCATAGGTAAGAAATATTGAGGGCTGTTTGTTTGGAAAACTTCTCACTCTGAAAAATGATTTATCAAAGTAATGTTTGGATTTTTTTGATTTTCATTTACAGCTTCAAGTGGAGTCAGTCAAAAGATCAGTCTCGTCACTGCATCCTGTCTGGTGCTGTTGTCATGGCTACTTTCAAGCCAGCAATAGCATCTGTGCTGATTTCCTTCTAGATTCCAATGAGAACATGAACTAGATTTTTTTTCGTGTATTGCTATATTTAACTTTGTTATGTATTGATGTTGTCTTATCTAGACCTTTCTATAATCTCCAAATTGTCATTTAAAATGAATGTTTAAGTTTGTATCTTTAAAAAAATGAAGGAACACATGCATGTCAACTGCATATATTCTGTCAAAGGCCATGGTGCATATCATGAATACTGAGTCAATACATATGATGCATAGTTGTGTTTTTTGAGAGTTCTTAATATTAGAAGTTAAGAAATTTAAAATGATCAGAATACAAAATGTTTAAATTTTAAATTCAACGTGTTTATTGAGTGATGGTTTGTAATGTTGTTGGGTAAGAAGAAATTGGATTATGTGTCAGAGTCATAAGCATTAATGAAAGAATTACTGAGGTTTACAGAAAATCAAACCCTGCATTTTCTTTTCTCATTTTCTTTTCTCACTTGGTAATGACACAGCATAAAGCAAGAATGAGTCCTTGCGCCAACAAACCACGGATTGTTATGCAGCACCAAACTTTTGCCTTGAACAATCGACAGGGGTGAGAGTGCCATCTCAATTCTTTAAATTCTGCACTAGTTGGTTTTATTCCTATATCTTTTACAAAAAAACCTGCTCAGGGTAATCATACTTCCTCTACAACTCACATTGCCGGTGGTGTACTGCAAGGTTCAATTTTAGGTCCAGTTTTGTTCTCCATCTACATGTTTTCACTAGATCATATAATCCATCACCACAATGTATCTTTTGCCTGATGGGCTGATGACACACAGACAGACGTTCCCCTGAGACGTGAGGACCCAAAAAGCCTTGCTGCCGCTTTAGATGGTCTCAGTTATAAATGATCGCTCATAACTCCCATCATATTCATGTAAAAAACTCTGGGGGAGTGATAAAGTTGGAGCCTGGAAGCTAAACACCAACATGTTGTACTGTTACGATATACAATTGAATGTGAGTTGTCTGAATGAACTGTATTTATTTGTGGTATTATATTTGTTTGGAGATGTACTCAAGATTAAATGTTACTGACATCATTACTATGATTGTTGTTGTTTTTATTAGTAGTAGTAGTGTTTTATTAATAACAATGGGTATTTTTCTCTATCTGTTCCAAGGCCAATCAATTATTTGGCAACTTAATGAATCAATCAACTAACCAATGCAATTAACCATTTCCCTGAACACTTGTTTATGTTTCACCGGTCGCTCGATGACCTCGATAGACAGACTCGCAAACCGGAAGAGGAAAACACATGGATTAGTGTGTTTACAACTCTCGTTATCCTGCGCGCACCCGGCATCATCCTGCCACCCAACGCGGACCGAACCTATTTGCATTTGTCCGGCGCTGTTGTCTCGACTCTGCGGACCTCGTTATTGTATTATGATCATATCACGGGCTTGTGTTCGATGCTTTGCCGAGGACTAGAGGTTGTTATTGCGGGCTGCAGCTGCTGGGGGGGGGTCTGTCGCAGCGTCGGGCCACCCACCATCCGCGGAAGTGGGACAGGGGAACAGATGGCGCGTCCAAGCCGGGCTGCAGGGCTGCTGAAGCTGAGGATCAGTCAGTAAAATAACAGCCTGTCTTTGCCTGTTTTCTATTCGCTGCTTCTTTCGCGAACTTGACGATGAAACAGTGACCTGGGTGAGAGCGGGAAAGCATCGCGGATTCGTCGCTATTCATCGATGCGCGCAGAGGGCGCGACTCGCTGGCATCGACCTAATCTCTTGTGACGCGCCCCTGGCCCGGTGAACAATGGTTGACAACCGCTACGCCACGGCCCTGGTCATCGCCTGCGTGCTGAGCGCGCTGGCCACCGTGTACGTATCGGTGGCCATCGGGACGCAGCACTGGTACCAGTACAGCAGCCCTACCGTGCGCGGAGAGGCCAACGTGTCGGAGCTGCGCTCCCTGTACGAGGAGTTCATGGACGGGGAGTTTGATGAGAAAACTTACAGCGACACCCTGTTCCGCCTCAACGGCACCGTGGGCCTCTGGTGGCGGTGCGTGCTCGTCCCTGCCAACGCTCTTTGGCACAAGGAGCCAGGTACGTCTCTCACCTCGCATGACACCGCGCCATCCATTCCGCAAGCAGGGGCGGCATCGCTCCCAAGCTTTGCAGGTGCACCAGCTCGTTCGTTAATAACAGCAGGTGTGGCTCATCCTCCAACAGGTTTAACAGATAATTCATCATCCTTGGAGTGCAGGGGATTTCCGCTGTGATCATTTGAGTCTGAACCCAGTCACACCCAAGTATCTGTGGAAAAAAAACACATAATGAAGTAAAATGTGCACAGATGTGGAAGGAAACCCGCACAGCAGAACTGTTTAGGTCCAGGTTCGGCCCACATAGGCGGTCCACTCCTGTTTGCCATATCTGAGCCACATGTAAACCATAGCAATACCATGTGCAAACCAAAGGTGGCCTGAATAAGGTTTGTGCCGGGCCATATTCACCATTTACCACATGGGCAATTTTAGGTTCACATCAAGATTACACCTTGGCTAGAGCACCACATGTTTGCCAAAAAGGGAACACATTTGTATTGGGATATTTGGGCCAGTTTAGTTTTTTAGCTTTATGTTTCCATTATGTTTGGGTGACTAAAGGTGCAGCATCATGGATTGCCCCACATCCGTATGCCATCTGGGAAGATGGCTGAATTTCTAATCTTTGTTCACAGTGGTGAAGAAAAGAAGTAACTGGATGAGCCTCAGTTGACTTACATATGTGAGTTCATTACAACATGGATCTGTAGTATACAGAGAAGATTCTTTGTCTAACTTACAGACTGACAGTCAAACCAAAAAACTTGAATAGAGGCCTTTCAGATTCAAACCAAATAATTCAGGCATGATAAGTGTGGCGGCCATAAAGGGGCCCCAATTCACACACAGGAGCCAGGTGCATGTCCGACATTCATGCACAATTCCTGATTCAGTAAGGTGTACATGGAAGTCATTCCTTGTTCATAGTTAGCGCCGAAGATTTATATATTTTGCAAAGTGGACATTGTCTTCTTCAAAAAAAGCTCAGATAAATAAAGCTTCTTAACACGTTGTCATATGTATTGTCCATGAGGGACTAGTTCATTTTTAAAAAACAATACTGACAGCACATGACATGAAACATAAGCGTTTTTACATGTACTTCATCATGCAACATGTAGTAAACTGTCTGATACATTCTCAGATTTTGCTTATTTAAGTGAACAACCTCTTACAGATGCCAAAATGGTGCTGGAGTGTCGAAGCTTCACTCTGCCTCAGCAGTTCACTCCCAAGTACAAAGAACCAGGAAATCACAACAGTGGAGAGGACATGCTGCGCACATGTAAGTTCTGTCACAACAGGTTTACCCATATTCCAGTGGTTTTCATTGCCTGAAGCTACAAGTTGTAAAAACACTTCACCTACTCCTCCATCGGCAAAGTGGTGAGCAGATAATGAGTGATTTTTCCTTTTTTGGGTTAACTATCCCTTTAATTAGGTCCGATATGTGATGCTGAATAATGCACTGCAACACCAATTGGGTCACTGTCGTCAAGGTGAATAACTGGCGTTACTGTGAAGCCTACTGACTGGTTTCTTCCCGTGTCTGCGTGTTTAGACCTGTGGAGGTGTCAGTTTCTGTTGCCACTGGTGTCCCTGGGCCTGGTGGTGTTGGCAGGCCTGACTGGATTCTGTGCCTGCCTCTGCAGAAGCCTCACCCCAACCCTTGGCATCGGAGTACTTCACCTGCTGGCTGGTAAGACCTGTTTGGTAATTTCTTCCTCTCTGTCGGCCTTTCTCTATGTGCAGCCAAAGACTAAAATTAATTAAGCAAACAAGAAGCAGTTCAAACGTTTCACGTTCAAGTGTCACACGAGTCCATCGGCAACATAAAAGCATGTTCACTGCTAAATTTAGTCCACAACCAAATTGCATTAGTTTTATTTGAAGTAATCCGATCATGTATTGACATGAAGAAAATTTAAACTGTTGGAAGAAGGTAACTTATTCCCAAATATTCTAATTTATTCCTGTTAGGTTTTTAAGTCCATGTCCACATGCTGACATGCTTGCAATGATTTTGCTAATGATAATTCTTATGAGCAGGTATATTCAGGATTAGCATTATTTTTGCCCTGTGTTGGTGATGAAGCTAAATATTAGACGGATTTGAAAGTTGAACCTGATGATGGCACAAATTATCTGGATTCAGCATCTGGGAACAGTGAATGTCTTTGCTACGTTTTACAGTAAGTTACTTTATAAAATGACTAGTTTCAGTCTAGGCCAATGATGCGTGTGCTACCAATACTGCAATACCTGGACGGAAAAGAATAGCTGAGTCACGTGCCTTTAATTTCATAACCAGAAAAACAAGCATTTGAATGTTGAGCAACTTTACTGGAATTCTCACTCTTCCAACAACTTAATTTTGAGGTGTGGCAGACAGAAGTTAACAACTAGCTGGTTAGCACAACAGAGTTTTTAGGAAGTGGTTGAGACCAAGTTAGAGCTGTGTGCGAACATGTGCGACATGTCAATATTGTGTTTAGGCTACTTGTTGCATTTTTCCCAGTTGGTCAAATATCAGTTATTGCAGGTTTATCTGCTTTAAAACAGCAATAATTACCATTCATGGACTAAAGCAATGCAACAATAGACAAAATCAGAGTGATACAATATAACACAAGAGAAAATCTGCTTTTCAACCATCAACAGCATTCGATCAATGTCCTAATAACTCTTAAGTCAGTAATTGTCCATTTCGGCTTGAGTCACGTCTGTGTCACTGCAAATCAGGGACATTTTGGACTTAGTGGTAAACTTTGTAACTTTTGGCAATTTTTATTGTAAGAAATAAACAGGTCTAAATCACAAAATGAATGATGGTTGTTTCAGTTTCCGGATCCTGATATTGTGCATGCTGGTGCACTTTCCCTCTCTCTCTTACTATTTATCTAACAGGATTTCTCAAAACGACTGATGTGGAAAAAAGTAAAATATATGAGCGTGTGAAATGTCGGCACAAAAATAAGTGTCTCAGTCTGCCCCCTCATGCTGTGCCCTACAGGTCTATGCACCTTAGCCACAGTGTGCTGCTACCTGGCAGGGATGGACCTGCTCCACAGGGTGTCTATGCTCCCCGACAAGGTGGACGGCTCGCTGGGCTGGTCCCTCTACTTGGCTCTCATCTCCTCGCCACTCCACATGATGGCCGCCGCGCTGCTGGTGTGGGCGGCACGCAGCCACAGTCAGAATTACTACCGCATGACTGCATACCGTGTTGCATAGACTGAGAGCTGTGTGTATTCATACCCCACTCTGACACCCAAGATGCATTTTATATGACAATCTCAGAGAAACGGGATGTGGGTTAATCTGTGCACCTCTGATGGATTAACTACAGTAAAGACCCTATCTGCTGCATTAAAAGATTTGATTTTCATCTCTCGGGGAATTGGTTTAAAAAAGGTAAACCAGAAATGTATAGCGCAGCACATGCTTGGTTAAGAGTAACAAAAGAGAGTAGATAACTACACGTTCATTCAACATATATTGCATTCACATCAGAAAAGAGCTGGATCACAAGATAGCAGCATATCATGTCTACTATAGGAAGCCTGTCACTACCAGTTTAAAAACCAGTATGACATCAACAATTTGTAGAATTCAGTTGATTACACACAAATGAAAACATCACTAAGATTATTTTATATTCAGTTTCTGCCAATAGCTCCCTTTCACCAAAATCTCACACACTGAACCTTTAAATTACATTTAAATTTAAAAGGTTTAAATGTTACAAACTTTGGAAAAGCACAGCTCTTTAACAGGCAGGTGTGTCTCAGATGGCTGTCTGTCAACATGCATCCTGTATAAGTCCCTGGCATTAAAAGAAAAACATACTTTGTACTATATACAGTGCGGTACTGCGTTAGTGGTATGTGGTATGAGAGTGTGACACCTCAACTGTTTCACTGACCTCCACTGGTTGAAATGTGTTAAGACTTCTGCTCACACCCAGGATGAAAACTGGGTGGGGTGGCATTTCTGATAATGTGCAGATGTCCTGGTCGCACCCAGACTTCTGCATCACTGTGCCACGACAAACAATAGAAGATATTTCTTCTTACGTTCCGTAGTACGTCTTTTACCAACCTGGTGAGACACACAGTCTGGGAATGTGAACCTCAATGAGAGACTATATTTATACTATTGTTGTATCTATGTTTCAGCTATTATGATTATTTAATTTACTAAGATTTAAGAAGTCCAAAGTCAGTCCTATTAAGATTGACTAGCGACTTAATTGATTTATTTACTTGTGGAATTGATTAAGGTCACATGGTGTTTTATGAATATTGTTTTCTTTTTGCTATTTTCAAGTATGATTTTAATGTTTTGACAGATTTTTGTGGCTTTTTGCATGAAAATCCCTCATGTACTCAACAGTAACAGTGCTACTTCCCCTCTTTGTGTTTTGTGTTTATTGAAATTGGTTTCCACATGTCTTTTGTGAATTTAGTTAGGGAATATTGTTATTTATTTGATTTATATTTGTTCCTTGATATTCACCATTATGGGAAAAAAAACTAAGCTCAGTAAATCAACAGGATCTAAGGGAAATAGTTCCCTGCGAGGCATTATGAATGTACTTTAAATGCCATATTATGATAAGCTACAATATTCCTTTGCAAATTATTTTTGAACATATCTGAATATTGCTGTATTGCTTGGTAGTGAATTTCTATTTTTTCACAATGTAAATGTCCCAAAAATCAATTGTATTTATAGAAACGTTGTTGTTACCTTTAAAATCAGTTTCCATTGATAAATACAGTAACAGCGCTCATAAGGTTTTATGGGATAAAGCCTGTGAAATGATGCACAATGTGTGTTCTCGTGTATTCAGCCTTTAAATACAAGATATTCCTAAATCCCTGAATCCACATTAGAGTAAATACTGTATAACAGCTGTATGACTGTGCTTTTGTGAATCTACAGTGAATGTGTCGTCCATCCTCCACCTGAATGTTGTTTGTGAGCGTATGCAAAAGTGTTCAAAAGCAACTGCTGTCGTTTCAATAAAAAGTTTTTTTGTAAAAATTTATTTCACAGTCACATCAGTGTCATTGTGTTGTAAAAAGCCCGTCCTCACTCCTCTTCCGACTCAAATCCCTGTTGGTTAGTTTTCTGCTCCGCCTCGGTCTGCACCCGGATGGCGGGGATCATCACGTGCCTCTTTCTCGCCAGGGAGAGAGCGATGCCCTTCTCGTAATAAGCACATTCGTTGACAAAGAAAGGAAAAAGAGGTTCGATGCCTTTGTATCTCAGTGTTTCACCTGAGAAAGTCTGGAACAGTGCATCTTCAGGGTGGAGCAGGCAGAAGTCTCGGTCCTGTGTGGGAGGGCAAATACTTAGATTTATGAGCTAATGTTGCTGTCAGCTGAGAATCCTGCACTTCTATGTGTGAGGGTTTTCAGCTGTTCAACAGCCGACAGTGGTTCCCAAGAGGCTTTGTGCTGTGGTTTTAGGAGCAGAGGTCACAAAAGTTGCTAAAAAGTTTTAAAAGGACTTTAGTTCAATAGTTTGGAGTTAAAAAGTGCTCTACAAGTTAAAAAGAGTAAAAACAGGATCAAATTAAACACATAAAAAAACATATCTTTAAGACAGGATAAGGAGTTTGAAAGATGGATCTCCTCAGGGAGATTGTTTCAAAGAGTGACAAAAAAAGGCCCCATCACCAGTGGACCTCAGGTTACGACCGAGCACAGTGTCAAAAGATCTGAAATGTACTTAGGTGCAAGTCCAGGGCCTGAAAAGTCAACAATAAAATCTTAAATTCACTTCCTAAATTCACTGGAAGCCAATAAAGCCAATAAAATGAAAGTAATATGCTCTGTTTAATCACTTTGATGGGGAGTTTGGCTGCTGCGTCTTGGACGAGCTGTTCATTCCAATTCATGATTATAAGTTGTATTGGTTTATTTATGGAAAATAATGGTTTATATGTTTGCAACCTTTACTTTAAAAAAGGCAGAGACTGACCGATCAGACTTAATTTCACAAGGACCGTCATCTAGATCCTCCCGCGTTTTTTCTGTTGCTCTTCCAGTCCGAAAGAGGATTCTTCTGTAACCAGCTATTTTAGGTCGATATGTCGGTAAGGGCTGCAACATCCTCCTTGAATTACCATGAGTCACAGAAGCAATCGCTGCTTAACTGCTTTAATGTTCTTTGATTCTACCACAGATCTCAATCAGCACCTCTGAGACAGTTTCAACAGAGGCAGTTGTAAAAGTCACAATGCCAATTATTCATAAAGAGGCTGCTTGTCATGCTAGTCATCAACAATGCCAGCACGTCATTGTCAGGAACTTTACTGAACAACTGTACAACTCAATCCACCTGTTTCTATTTCTGTCATCTACGTGCACACACCTTGACACGTTTATTTATTCGTTTTTTTCCACTTCGTACCTGCACCGTCATCAGTACATTTCAACTTGAGACAACAGAAGACACACAAAACACTTTATTTGTCTGTGTCTTCTGCATCATTTTCAGTTCAAATTTCCTCAATGTTCTGTAAAGAAAAGCTCAGTTTAAATCCCAGTAAACAGTTGTTTCCTGCTGTGCACTGAATCAAAGACTCAAGACTACACTCAGAGTCATTTGATTCATTGCATGTTCGATGCCATCACTGTGTTTTGTTCCCTCCGCCAAGCAGGCTGTGTTATCACCCTGGTCAGTTTGCAGGAAAGATTATAAACTACCAAACAGATTACAGCAACACTTGGTGGAAGGATGTGGTATGGGTCAGAATAGAATACATTATACTTTGGTTTCGATCCAGGAGGGTTTTTTTTCCCACTTCCTTTAAATAATTCATGGATCTTGATGAAAGTACTCAGGCACATTAAGGGAACTGATATCTATGAGTGTGCAGCTTGACTGAATGTAAGGGGACTGGTTGCCTATGCTCTCAACTGACTGCCATTCCGGTCTTCACTGTTTTTAATATTATATCTTATTTGTTATATATTATTACATTAATCTCATGAAATTCTTCATAAAGGCCCGACCTGCGTGGTAGGAGTTCGAGTTTCTGGTTAAACAAATTCCTGCAAGTCAACACAGTAATTTATCGGCTATAAATAGGAGAAGATTCCACACTTTACGTCATAATTGCTCTTTGGTATGAAGACGTCTTAGAGAAAGACACCTCCCCTTGTTGTTGCAACAAATTCTGTGAATACTAAGGGGAGGTCAAACAAGGAATACAATTCAACCCTGTGTTGTTCACAGCACCTTCTAAAAAAAACAAACTTTTCCTTGCAACAAAAGCCCCTTTTGTGTCCACGCTGTAATATAATTAAGGTATTACTTATCCACTCCCTTGTTAATTCAAACTTACACAATTAGGTGAAGTGGCTTTCAAATCTGACAAAGGCCCGTCTGTTTAAAAATCCTGCAGCTACAAAAGACTGTACCTGGAGTTGTGGATGAATGGCGGCTGTGATGTCGTGAGTCTGGCTGTCTCTTGGGTAGTCGATGTGTTTAACCATGGTGAACACGTCCACAAATCCTCCCTCAAAAATAGTACCTGAGAATAAAAGCAAAACAAGCCGATGATGTAGTCCAACAAGGGTTTAAAAGATGTGCAAAGTTTGCATTTGAAGTGAGATAACTCCATTGGTAACCTGTGTTTAAATGTACCTGAGTTGAAGGAGCGAACCCAATCGAGCATGTGCTGCACGCCATCTTTCATCGCCGTGTAGATGTTTGACCTCACCACGCCGTGGGGCTGAGGGCCGATCTCCATCGCTACAGAAAGTTTTAGACGGCAGACATCACAAATCATGGAGCTTCTCTGTGCTTCCAACAATCAGTTTGTAGTAAAAATGAAAATCTTACCAAAGCCGTGTTTTCCCACTGAATCGAGGGAATAGGATTCTTTTCTGGAGAGGTCGAAGTGGATGAACCTCATCGGTACATCTGGCATGTGCCTCTGAAAAAGACAAGTCAGACTTTTGATGTGACTGACTCTGGAAAGTTTCTCAAATATGCAGAGGAAATGGATTTGACTATTGGTCTGTGGCTTGCCTGAAGGTGTCTGAATATGTGCAGGCAGATCCAGTCGCAGTCAGAATATGCGATGATGCACAGGCCCATGTTGGCGGTGGTGTTGTGGAGGTCACAAACAAGATCCACCGCCTCGGCACTGCCTTTGGGCCCCAGCAGCGTGTTCAGTTCTCGGGACCTGATCAACTCGTACGGGGCCATATCTGATACGGGACCGCTGGGAGACAGAAAAAAACCAAACAAGACAGCTCATCATCAGTCTCAACATCAGCATCATCACCACCTCTGGCTGCTGCCTTACTTGAGGGTGGCGTGGGTGAAGCAGCGGTTCAGGTCCGTGTCTACGTATCTGCGGCACTGCTGCGTGGCCCGTGGGTTCGACAGCACCATCAGCACAGACACTGGCTCCTCTTTCTCCTCCTCCTCTTTCTCCCTCATCACCTTCTTCTTCTCCTTCAGCAGCTCTCTCACCAAGTACACCCCGGACAGCTCATTTCCATGGGTACCACCACACACTGCGACTCGGGACAACCTCGGTAAACACACCACCTCGTCCACCTCCATCAGACTGAGAGCAGACACACATCACGGGGGGAAGAGGGCAAGAAATGTTAGAGACTTTTTGTCTGTATTCAGTATGCATCATTGCACAAAACTGCAAATCTGATTCCCTCTTGTTTCCCTCAGTGCGACGCATTGGCTACATCACTTCTGTTCTCACTGACACTGCAACATAAAGCAGAAATATTGATTTGTGAAACCTTACCTCGCTTTTCTGGCTCGTTGAACTGTAAAAGGAGCAGTTCCAGTAGTTTTTTTTTTTTTTTTAATGCACCGAAGAGGCACAGAGATAAAAGTGTATTCAAAGTCTCTTTAACTGAGGAGGAAAGCCTGAGGTAGAACTGTCAGCTCCACATTCACAGCTACGAGAGGAGATGCTGTCATACTGTACATCTTACCCTGCCGTTTACCCTCTTCCACCCTCCACCCGGCTTTCATGCAGTTTCACTGATTCAGCATTCCCATCCCTCCCACTGTACAGGCTTCAGCTGCCTGTTATGCAAACTCCCAGCGTCCCTCCACCACCTCTTGTCCACTGCACTGCACTACGCTGTATCAGGGTGTGTCCTGAGTGGGATGTGGTGCAGTCCATTGCATCCTTTGGTCCCCCACGGGCTGTGAGGTCAGCCGAGGCACAAGCCCCACCCCGACTCCCGATTCTCTCTGCCCCTTGTATAGGATGGTAGGTTCCAGTCTGCCTTTCAGAAAATGGGCTGAAAATAAATCTGCTGGCATGACACAGCAGGAGAGGCGCCTGCGATGGGAACAGTGGAACAAAGAGCTCTTCTCGTCAGGAAAATATCATGTGAAGCAGTCGGTGATTTAAACCCAGAGTCGAGTTTGACTGCTCAAGGAAAAATCTGCCTTTTAAAATAAATAAGTTAAACAGTGTTATTTTCCCCTATTTTATGGATTTTTTTGAATTTACACTGGTTTTATTCATTTGGATATATTGTTATTTATTATACTCAATTTTTGATGGCATCATATAATTGAATTCCTATTTTAATACATTCTGTCTTGTTTTAGGGATATTGATATTTTTTCATTTTGATAAAGAAGCTACACTGCCGTTATCAAACTGAAAAGTGAGCCGTCTTTGCCGTTTAGCTCTATTCACTCCAATTAACTGAGGACCAGCAGCCAATTCAATATTACATTTATTGGAACTGGACAGGCTCTGCTAAGGCTCTGGAGAGGATCACTAAAAATGAATTGCTAAAAATAAACTTCTTGGACTTTTCTAAAGGATAAACAGTCTTTCAAAATGGTGCAAACATATTTTTAGAGTTTAATTTCTGTCCTGCAATTTCTTGTTATCAACATACAGTTCTGCAGCAGCTGTAATATACGTGCAATAACATAATAATCCTCATATTTAATGGCCCAGCCCCAGATTTACTGGTATAGTTCTATTTTATCTCATGCTGCTTCTTTTGGGTTCAAACGTTCCCTTGGAATAAAATAATTTTGTAAATACGCGAAACATTTGAATGCTAAGTTTGACATTTTCAATGAGGTGTGGCATTTTAAAGATTTTCCTAAACTACAATATGAAATCATAAAACCAGCTGGAATACAAACTAGTGGGACATATTACCTTCTGTTGAATTGAATACAAATGTTGGAGCATCTTTACATGAAGAACAGTATAAAAAGCTATTTGTTTGACATCACAGCATTTGTTTATTACAGATCATTTTTCTTTGTTAATACAAAATACTGAACAATGTCATGTCTCCCCTCTCGATGGAAACTCCCTTTTTTTCTGAAAGTGAAGACAGTCCTCTTCCAATATGTGAGGAAACAAAAATACAAGAAAAACTAATTTACAGTTATCAATACTATAATATGAAATTCTATACATTTATAAAATCATAGTTATTTGCATTTCTTTTAAATTCTTTGTTTATTTATTCTTCATATTTAAGTACACTTACAAACAAAATTATGAAATGCACACACACATTATATCTCACGTTTTTGGTGTCAAAATGTACTTGCATATGTATGGATTCTTCTGCAGATGAATGGTGTGACATTTGTTTTCACCGCTGCATTTACTTTTAATTTGTTGTCTTTGCTCATTTGTTTGATACCATCACAAGAAATAAACCACAGCAAGTATTTAACACTTCTTAAAACAATTTATACTGCCATGTAACCAAGTAACCTCTCACCTTGTTAGCAAAAAAACATTATTCCCTACGCTGTGAAAACGGATTATTCCATCAACTGTTCTTTGACAAAACTGCACTATATGAGATTTCCTCAGCACCGGAAAAAAATTAACTTCACCACCTCAAAAGCAGCTTCACGTATTTCTTTCCTTAAGTACACCTTCAAAGTTTAAATTGTACAAGAAACCAGCGATAAATGGCAGGATTGTATCCACTCATTTGTGATGTAAATGCAAGTGAGAGCAGGCTACTTGTTTCTAAGGCGAAGAGAACGAGTGCTTAGGCCTTGTTGTAATTTTCACCTTTAAGCCTTGGTAAAAAAAAAAACTAAAAAAAAAACAATAAAACATGACAGTGTAGAGGGTCAACCAGCATTCTGGCCAATCATTTCATTTTTTTTACTGCACAGTGGCAGGGATGTAAAGTGATGGAAGAACAGATATGCAGTCATACACACAAGCACACTAGAACCTTCACTTCATTACATTAAGACACTAAATTAGAGAGAGAAACAAGAAATCCTCACTAACATCTTGAAGGCCACCAGTTGACATTTTACTTAAAGGATCTTAATCATATTTATTTATAAATCTATATATTAACCAGGTCTTAGCCCCACTTTTAGAGTTATTACCAAAGCACACGTTTGCTGTGGATGACAATAGGTACACTACAATATCGCACAAGGTGTTTTCAGCACAAAAACTTCTGCTCCTGATCTGAGAGACTGAAAAGACTTGAGCAGAGAGACTACAAGGAGGATCTACTCTAGATTTGGAAGCACTGCCTGTTTCATTTCCTCCCCTTTATGCCCAGCCTGACCCGAGTCCAAGCAGCACAGAGACTTTCATTCCAGCCTGCTCAGATGTGTGACAGCAACAAAGGGGGTCGATGCAAAGACTCAAGGAGGGAAAACCCTGCTCCCTCCGGATCAGACAGCAGTGACCGTCCTGGAGATCTCTTAGAACAGAGAGCCGCTGGAGGGAAGCAGCCGTCCGAGTAGGGGGCAAGCAGGCCTTTGTGGTCGGCGTCCACCAGGCAGCTTTGATGGACCAGTCTCTTCAGGGCACTTTGCAGTCAACACCGCGGTCAAAATATGTCTGGGCATCCCTCCCAGCTGCCTCCGTCCTTAGCTTCCCAGTAGCCTCCCTTATAGAGATGGATTTGCTCACCTGTGATCTGGTCCTCACAGCTCTCAAACCAAAGTGCCTGGTAGTTGTCATGAGGTGCGCCTGAAAGAGACAAGAGATTGTCAAACAATTGCCAAAAATGCTGAGAGCAAACAATCTATAGCGATGATTAGAGCAGAAACTCAAGTGTGAAGATGTGACAGTGAGAGAGACAAAAAGAGGAATACTTGCTTTTTAAGGAGGGATCAGTAAGAGAATCCTCATCGACAGCTTTTGAAACAAAAAGGGGATCACAGACATTTTTTTACCCCTTTGTTCCAAGATTTTTTCCCCATACAAGGTAGAGAAGAATACAGAAGAGAAAAAGCATTAATACATACTTGACTCACCTTCATCTGATTGGCTGGAGGTGCGTTGGCTGGCGGCCTCCCTCTCTCTTTCACGCCGGACACTGCGCTGCTTCTCCTCCAGCCGCTGCTTCTCTGCGTTGGCCTCGTCCCAGCGACCTTCCTCCATCAGGCGCTGGTCAGGCCGGCGACGGCTGTCGGTGGGTGCCATGCCCTCCTCGGGCTCATTTAGGGTCAGAGCCAAGGCGGTGAAGTAGTACATAGTCTCTGCTCCCTCCCTGCGGACAAAGATTAACAACAGCAGAACTTAGCAAATCACTTATTTATGAGGGATCATTTAAAGATAGTTAAGTATTATCATTATCATCATGGAACAATTATTCTCACAGAATGAATTTAACAAGCAAAAGACTCAACAGCAGATACAAGTACAACTGTGAAACACTTCAGATCAAAAGGCCTTCCTCACTGCTGAAGTATACTGGTCCAACATTATGTGTTCTTGAGATATCGTGTATACATTAGTGGCAAATACACAGACAGCCCTTTAACATAATGCCTCCGGCCACTGGCTGCAATAACGACTGCAGAACGCTTCAAATCAAAAGTCATCAGTCATTGCTCAAGTAAACATGGCAGTCACAATGATAATTAAACACCACCTACATGCTGCAGGGTTGGGTATTATTCTACTTTAATCATAGTAATCATCCATTATTCGAAATAAAAGTAGGTCAGTTAAGTGCAGGTATACACCTAAACCCTGATATTATATATTTAACCCAGTTTTGGTCCATTTCATTTCATATATTTCATGCGTGTGGCCATCGTCTGGGCTTTCATCGACTCACGACTGAGCTCACAACCTCAGCTTTACATTTTTCTGACGGAGATCTGAATTTCAACTCTTTTGTTTCTTTGGCTTTCAGTGACAATGTATTATGTAATTTGCTCTATTTTTATCAAGCGATCAAGCTGAATAAACAATTCGTAATCACTACTCTTGCTTTTGTGTGTGTCACATAATGAAAAGTACTACGAGTATTTATAGTACCACGTGTGATACATAATTAACCTGCAACCAGTCGAAACTTTCGCTTTGAGAAATTGATTGAAAGATATTTTATTTTATTTATGTTGCTAACATAGTTTTTGTTCTTAACACATTTGGAATCAGTTTCAATCCAGAGTTGGTTTTTGATTGCAAACAATTTACGGTGCAAACTAGAACAATTGACTCACCTGCCTGGTTAGCTGGTGTTTTATTCTCTGCACACGTCACAGGTTTAAACATTGCTTACCGTAGAGTGATGGTACTTACGGTAAAGGATTTCTCCTCCAGACCTCTCTGGCTTTGAGTGTTTGGTACACTGTCTTCTGTTTGCCCTCTGCTCCGTTCTCTCCACCTCGACTGCTCTGCATCACTCTGGAGAACTCCATCTTCTCATCCCACGTCCCTGACAGCACGTAGTGAGCCTTTCCGTCTTTGTCCATCACTACACCTGTCACCTGCAGATGGGAGACAGAGGGGGTTAACAGAGTAACACATGATGACCCAAGAAGCATTTAAAGTATAAAATGTAACTATGATTGGGCTAAAACTAACAGTGCAGATCTTTACTGTCTCAAAGTAGAGGTACGATGCATGTAGCACAGAAAACAACATCAGACTCATTTGATCATATCATTAAATCATGAGGGTACAAACCCAGAAGAGCAAGAATCATGTCAGTACATTAGCTTCAAAAGAACCAAACTACAAAATGCTACATGTAAGTGCAACATATAAGTGCAACTAACTTTTTTCTTTATTTTTTTTTCTCTCAACATCAGAGTTGACGATGGTTATTAGACCATCATCTTCTTAGCCAAGGTGTAGTCAGAGGTGTGTTTTTGTCCCGCTGCAAGATGTGTAGACTTTCTGCTGTCCTGATGTCAATGGGGAGCTCGTTCCACCATTTGGGAGCCAGGACAGCAAACAGTCGTGATTTTTTTTTGAGTGGCTAGCTCGCAGCGAGGGAGCAGCAAACCGGTGAAGGGCAGAGTGGCCAGGCTGGGATGTAACGTTTAACCATGTCCTGGATGTAGACGAGGGCCGATCCGTTCGCAGCACGGTACACAAGCACTAGTGTCTTGAAGCGGATACGGGCAGCCACTGGTAACCAGTGAAGGGAGCGGAGGAGCGGTGTAGTGTGAGAGAACTTGCTGCATTCTGGATGAGCTGCAGAGGTCGGATGGCACTAGCAGGCCCACCAGCAAGGAGGGAGTTGCAGTAGTCTAGGCGGGAGATGACAAGAGCCTAGACCAGTAGCCATGCAGCGTTCTGAGTGAGAAGGGGACGTATTCTCTATGCTTTGATTAAAGCAGAAAAACAGTTTCTGCTGTGTTACAATTAAAAGTTAAAACTCTAACCAAGTCAAAGGTTTCTACATTTTACTAACCTTCCTGGCCACATCTCTGGAGAAGTAGCTGTAAGGAGCGAACTTCAGGTGGCAGCGGTCTCCAGTGGTGTGATTCACAACGTCTATCTCTCCAGACTAGAAGGGAAACAGAAAGTATGTTTGAGAGATATCAATATAAGGGAACAATTTCATTTTCAAACGGATAACAATTCAAAACTTCAGTTCAGGGTTTCGGCATTTGTTGTTAATATAATTTGAGACATTTACAGGTCAGTGCTGATAGGATAGTCAGAAATTTTAGGTCTGGGTGTTTGATGTATGGACTCTACGCTCTACTCTACCAAGTAGAACAGCAATGTGTCATCAGATTCACCTCACACACAAGCCGGTATGTAAAATCTCTTATGGCACACTCCACTAACTAAAGCAGCTGTTTCAAACACGCAGAGTTTACACGGTAGTATATGAAATGTAATGTAAATGCATTTATCGCATATTTCTGTTAATAGCACTTGCTATGTATATGTGGCACTGTACAGCACTGACAGAACACAGTTTGCACATTACATCATATATACATACATAGACTTGTTAGTTTATAATAGACAGAAATACAGATAGTGACGGCAAATCAGCGTCCCTTTGGTAAGTAATTTAAAAAGGCAGGCTATCTGTATAAGTATCAGAGATTTTGTCTGTGGAGTCAAGCTGAGATCTTTGTTACTTGTCATTTCTCATCTCCCTTCTGTTGTTGACTTCTTGGAAATGCACCAACAACAACAAGGTTGTTCTCATCAACTTAGGGCAGGGCTCTTTATTCACAGATGTTTTTTTAATTTTTTTTTTTTTTTTTTTTTTTTTTTAACAGTGCGATTTTGCAACTCTTTTACTCTCACCTGATCGATCCACAGTTTTCCGACAATGATGTTGTGCACTGTGGTGGTCACTTTCTTCCATGTATAGTGATGGTTGCCTTTTTCGAAGACCGCATGAATTGTGCCTGCACAGAAAGAGGAAACGCAGATGGAAAATCAATCAACGACTTGTTATTCTCGGGCTTCTGACTGACAACCTTCAGTTAAGGTGAGGTGTGACTGATGAATTCCTCAGACTTTGCTCACTGGTGGATGAATGCTCTAATCATTGCTTTGTTTGTAGCTTTTGTTTTGTCCACAAAGACGTAACTGCCATGTTCACAGCACACCCTCTATCAACGTCATCTTCAAACCACAAGACATGTTTTAAATGCTTTGAACCAAAGTGAGTCGTACCTAAAGGCATGATGGACAGATATTTTCCCCTGAACTTGCTGGCAACAGTGATTTCCTGTCTCAGTGTCCAACCACGATCAGAAATCACATGATGTGCTGCTGCAGGAGGGTGGTGACTCACCTGAGAAAGAGGAACATATACATTAGTGGTAAACGAACACACTAACCAAACTGTTAAGTATGCAGAAACACTTATTTAAGCAGTGCAAGTGAAAATCCATTTACACTTCTCATGTCAGAATTAGAGAGCGAAGCAACATTACTTTCAAACTAGTTATGTTAGTGTCCAAAATCGAACCATTTGTCTTCTGCGCAAGCATAAATAAAATTAGCAAATGTGTGTGAACACAAGAGCAATTGGAATTGAAAACTTAAAAATCGAATGTGTATTTTTATTTATTGGATAAATTCTATTGTTCTGCTTCAAACGTGTTGTGAACTTAAGGTGATCTGGTTGCCGCTCGTTCCAAGAAAGAGAGAGAGTCAAATGCAGAGAGAGAGAGAGAGAGAGAGAGGAAAAGAGAGCCGACTCCAGAAAAAACTACGCTTCAACTGATGTTTTCAAATCTGAGACATATTCTACTGATAAAGACTGTTGTTCCAACTGTGCTCATATGATATCAAAATGATAATGATCAGATCATTTTCAGTTTCTTTTTTAGAACCAGAATCAGAGATGCATGAGACGTGCCTGAAACATGCAAAACATGTAATAGCAAAAATAATAATAGCTAAACAAACCACTATAATTTTTTTTATAGAATTTGAATTAAAACTACATATGGAATAAATTAGAATGTTAAGGAAGACTGACAGGCCTGACCTCAATTCTGTTTAAACTGTCCTTCTATTCCTGACTGATCAGTCAACTCTCATGGTTGCCAGTTCCCTGTAATGTGTCAAAATGCTGAGTCAGGGTGAATTTTCATGTCATCCTTCCTCCATTCTTTTTTCAGTCTCGCTTCCTTGTTAGACCCTATTACAACTCTCTCAATGTTTCTCGGAAATAGATTTTTCTTTGTGCAATTAAAAATGATCTACACTGTTACATGACACTAGAAGTGTGGGAAAATGCAGAGGACACATCACACCTGCTCACAGAGCGAGCGGTAGCCACTCTCTCGCCGGCGGTCCAGCTCATACGTCTCTCCCAGCAGGGGGTTGAAGGGCTTGCCCGTGCGGTAGACGGTGGTCGAGTACGAGGACACGGAGAAGGCTGCCACGTAGCACATCTGCTCCAGGGAGCTTTGGCACTTGGCGGCCTTGTCGAGCAGCTCGTGGTACTCGAGGTCCTCCGACAACCGCTGCAGCATTGAGATGGGCTCGTTGAAGTTTACCTACAGAGAGCACAACAGGTGCAAATTAATGTACACGATATGAACTTGTGTACTGTTTTTGGTTGTTTGTTGTACAATGTACTGTTCTGCAACTGCTGTCGCACTTTGGCCCAAGAAAACTTTCTCCATGGGGACAATACAATATATTTGATTTGATTTGTTTAGACATTGTTATCCTGATGACAAACAGATGTTAGACCCACAGAACATGGACTGCTGAGGTCTCTTTATGCCTAATGATGTTAAAAAACTAGACGTCAAAATGTTCTCACAAGCAAAAAAGAGCCTCATCATTGATTCACTGAAATTTGCTTAACCAATACTGCCCTCTGCTGGTTACTTAGTGGAACATATGCTCAAACATAGTCTCTTGCAGGAAATAAAAGAGTCTTTATCAGCTTAAAAATATTTTTAAAATGTATTCAAATATCCTCCACATCTCTCCACGGCTGGATTGCAACAGTCTTTTTACTTGATTTTTAATTTTCTTGGAACCGTCTATTTTTTCCTTGTATTGTCCCACACTGAATTGTTTTTCAAAAGCAAACTGTTAATAATTATCTATTTTAAATCAGATGATTTTATGACTGGGGTGTGTTAATAACAACGATGATAATAATAATTATAATAATAATAATGATAACTCCCCTTATATGACCTACAAAATTCAAGGGAGCTCTGGAACATGATAATAATATACATATGAAAAGTTAATACTATTGTTATAAATAGAATCAAATAAAACAAAGTGAGGTTAAACTATAATAGATTTTTACAGCATAAAACTCAACTACAGTAGTATGAAATATAATTTCATATTATTCAGCAGCTATGACAAGAGAGGAGGAGGAGGCAGTTGGTGGAATGAAGGTGCATGCAAGATGAGATTTTACGGGAAATGAACAAATCAAAACAAAGATCGTAGATCAACACTGTATCTCCAGAGGGTTTCTCAATAAACCCAAAAATAACTTGATGACTGATCCCACAACAGATGACACGATAGAGGTACTATAATTGTAGATGGCTCCAAAAGAATGTGAGAGAACTAGTATTGCAGTGACAAAGATGAACACTCATTCGAATAACATGACAGTTGCACGCTGGAGCTGCATGTTCTGTTATGACCTTAACCCCATGTCTACCTTGTTAACCTGGAGGCGTCTTTGTTGCAAGTACACAAACAAAGACATGAAAAGAACAGCCAGAGGAGGAGGTGAACGTCCCTGGGACCTTTTCATTGACAGATCAGCAAACAAACTTCCTGAGTGTCAGACTGCGTGTTGTGTAACAGCCAGAGAATTACTCACAGGCATCGGGATCTTGGACAACTCTTTGCCGATGCAGTTCTTCATGATGCTCCACAGGTTGAGGGAGTAGTTGGGTTTGTCCGGGATGCGTGTTCGCCTCTTCTTTAAGGGCACTAGCTCCTGAGAAGGGGATTCCTGGTTTATGGCCAGAGGTTCCTCATTGAGCTGAAGGACAGAAAGTTTTGTCAGTATGGAACCTACTGAAAATGATGAAGCTTTTAAGAATGTTTCACTGGTTTTCCAATGAGTCATTGTTGAAATGATGGTAGTAAAATCACACCTTCAGTATTAAGAAATCTACCATCTGGTTGCAGTAAAACACTGTGATGATGGTTGACAACATTTTAATACACTTTACTGGTGAGTTGAGACATACCGACTGATCATCAGGACACATTTCACTGTTGAACCCGCTGATATTACTGCTTGACCTTCTGTGAGAGATTAGAAAAGAAAGATTGTGTCATTGGTGTATGGAAGATTTCTGTTTAAACCAACAACCAAAGTAAGATACTAGGATATTAGAACAGTGTACCAGTCATAAATTACGGCACACAGGTGTGTAAAGAAATAAACCCATATAATTTAATGACTCTACATGACAAGGAAGCAGGTCACATAAATAAACCAATGAAGCCTCTGGGAATTCACACTTTGTTTGAACGCTTCTTGCTCTATAATCACATGTACAATGAATGGCAAGTTACTGACTTGTGGAACTGGGGATCAGCAGGTACAGTAATAAACTCCGGAGCCTCCTCCATAGCATCAAAGAATTCATTGTCATCGTCCTCGTCACTGGCCTCGCCTTTTCCCGGCCCGGCAGCACCTTCACAGAAAAAGCTTTTGTTTACCAGATTCCATTAAAATGTTCCATGTCAAGGGTTTAATTTACAGTCAACAGTGGACAGCATTAGGGCTCACAAGTTTTTCCCACACTCTGGAGACGATCAAGAGGATAAAAATTCAGTCGAATTAAAGATGTCTGTTACATGTAGCTATCTTTAATTTGATGCTTTGATGATTTAATGGATATGTGTTCACAAAAATAATCTGAGTAATAATGAGTTGGGAACTGTAATTTTGGAAATGGTCGGGGTCAAGACGAGAGTCGCGCCCACCTTTATTATCTGCTGTGGCGTTTGCCTGCGACGCCCCTCTGAACGCTCGCTCCAGGTGATTGTGCTGCTTGGCCAGTTGCTCTAAAGTCTCCTCCAGCCTCACTCTCTGCTCCCGCTCTGCCTGCAGGGCCTTCTGCCACCTCTTACTGTGCGCCTGAGCCAGAGCCACAAAGTCTCGGCACGCCTGAGAAGCAAAACATTCACACAGGGTCACTTAGAACCACTGAAGCCCAAAATTAAGTTATTGAGAACAGTTGGTTTGGCCAGCTAGGAGGACAGGATGCAGTGGGTTTGGGTTGTTTGAGCTCAGACAAGATCAGTCCAGAGGAAAACAAATCACATTTCTAAACGTCAGCAGGCTCAGTCTCCCTGGTTACATAATCAAACACCAAAACATAAATGTACTGAGAGAAGACGTGACACTTGCATTTATCATGGCATTAGAGGTGATGCGGAACAGCGTGGCCCTTTCTGTGACCTGACGAATCTTATCACCAGCCTCTCCAGTCAGACGCAAACTGTCCAGCTCTGTGAGAGACCTGAAATAATAAAACACACAATGCATCATTGAGTTACAGTGTTATAAACCAGGGGCATGACATTTACAGGCTTTATTTTTATAACTCAAATGGCGTGTCTGTCTATCTGTTTATCTGCATACTTTATTTGCAAGTTGGCAACACCACACCTACATTAATAATCTATCTTTGACACCGCGTCATTGTGTTTTTACAAATGTCATGAAGTGCGTATAGTGTACAAGCATGTGTTGGAATTGTTATTTTTAGAAAGAAGACATGTGAACTGTGGACTGAGAGCACAAAGAAAAACAGAGCGACAGAGCCTGACCTCTGGAGGGCGGAGCCATGCTTTGAGATCAGGTCATTGCACGTGCTGAGGTCCTCCACCTTGCTGCCGAGTGTTCTGAGAGCAGACTGGACCTCTGAATTCTGAGAGCCCCCACCTTGTCCAGGTGCCACTGGAGCAGATGAGTGTGAGAAGTCATCCCCGGAGTCATCTGTTGACGAGTGGAAGACTTTAAAAAAATCTGCTATCATAATCTCAATCTGAGTTTTTTTTAAATCCACAGATCAAAAACACTTGCTGTCTTGTGACAGGGAGTCCTCCAATCCTTGCTAAATCAGAATTTAATAACCTTTTTAATAGCTCAGGAAAAAATTACTTAATAAGTAGTAATTACACAGCTTTTACTTTGGGTGGCTCACACACAAACTACTACTACTAAATTATTTTTTTAATAAGTACTTCGCATTACAGCAATATGCAGAAGTCAGGGGGCACCTCACAACTACATGTACCCTCACCATTGTCACTTCACCCTGCACACTGATTGCCTGTGGTTGTCATCAACTTATCTACAAATTCAGCCTGCTTGAGATCTATTTGGGGTGTGCAACGTGTCAGCAACCCCTTAAATTGCATCTTTTAAGAGTTTACACATTGACTGCCAATTAAACGCTGAATGGGTCCGATCAGGTTAAAAATCAGGACTTGGCCTTACCTGACTCCGCCTGCATGCGAGCTGCCTTTGCTTTGGCCAACTCGAGGGCGGTGATCCAGCGTTGACGCTCCACCTCACAGCTGGCCTTCAGGTGATACGTCTGCGCCCCGCCGTTGGAGATGACAAAGTTGCAGGCATCGTCCACAGTGATGGTTGCTGTGGCCAAGTTGATCGTGCCCCGACACGTGTGGCCCATCTCTGCCTGGGTCCTGACAACCAGAGAAATTTGAGTTTTTGGTAAAAATGTAAAGATGGAGAAAAGCAAAATTGTCTATAACAGAATTGCCAGTATTACAGACTGTAAAACCCAGTTATTATTAATTATTCTAGAGAGATTAAAATTTGACAGACATTGTAATAGAAATAACGCATGATAAAGTGAGGCTAATATGACAGTTTGTTGGGTGTACATATAAACTAGTTATTGAGGATGCATCAAAGCTATTTCTCAAGTGACATCATCAAGACTGCATGTTTTGTGTTATCTGTGTTTTGAGGAAAACCAACCTGTAGTATGACAACAGCCCATTGCTCAGGACAAACCACCTCCGCTGATAGCCCTTGATGTAATTTGTCCACTTGAACACCCATCCTTTGTATGTGTCGCCAGCTGGGGTTGGGGTGGGGGTCTTAGGCTCTGACATCACTGCCCCCAAAATCAGATTACAGATTTGAGGAACCTTAAAACAAATGGAAAAATAAAGTTAAAACACACATGACAAGATTTGTGCTATTACACAGAGCTAAATTGATTCATAATTAAAAAAAGATTGACTCAGAATATAAATAACAATCATTTAGATGATCTGTTTGTTGTTAATGTAATTTCTGAAGCAAATGAGTCACATTAGCCGGTCCCGAGACTTGTCAAAGTTAAAAATATAATGGTTTTCTTTGTCTCATTATCCGTGCCTTTTAGACTCCAAGCAAAATCACTTGAAAATATCAACTTGGGGTTTGTGATGTTGCAGCCGGTTCTCTGACATTTTTACAACCAAAACAATCCAGCAAAGATAATGAGCAGATCCACTGACAATGAAAACTATTTGCAAGTCACTTACCTGTTCTCACACTGAACCAGCTGAACATTTAATGCAACATTACTACAAACCATCACCGGTGGTGGATATTGATCTTTCAGTGTGGCATGAGGAGGGGTCAAAGGTTAACTACAGGATCGATACAGATTCACTATTAACACTTCTACTGTCTAAATGAAGGAGAGATTACATTGTGATGAGTCATTGTTGTCTTCTTGATGACATTTCGAACTAAGTGTTAATAACTTTGACAAAGATGTTGACATTTCTTCACACGCGTCAGAAAAAAAGATGTTTTAGGGCAACGACAACACTTTTCTACACAACACAACACAAACAGCAACACACATTCAAAAGGTAAAGTTCATTAAAAAAAAAGCTTGGCACCAGAAGCTAGCTAGCTCCAGTGAGGCTAAGTGGGAGTCACGGTGGCACAGCTACAACATGAGCTAAAGTGATTTTACACCAGCTGACATGTTTGCTCGGAGGTTACCGGCTGACGTGTGCATATTCACAAATTCACAACCCCGGTGCACGGCGAGCTGCACCGCCGCAGCCACCCTCCCTTCGCCGGCTGGCTTTTAAACTCGCTCGGTGTGAGAAGCGTTTACCTTGACGTGTCCGAAACGTGAGATCAGGCAACCAGACACCCGGTGAAGTCACGGCTAACTTGGACACCCATACGCCGCTGTGGCTAGCCGGGGATGCTAACTAACTAGCTAGCTAGCAAGGAGGAGAGCGGTTCGGCGTGAGACGGCGGCGGCGGCGGCGAACAGCGGCGCGACGGCGACACAACGCGACACCAAAGAAACGAACCCGTGTCCCTCCGTCAACCGCGTGTGTGTTGTTCATTCTACACCCGCGCACGCCGACATGAACCCAATGCTAGCTAGCTGCACCTCACTAGCCTAACATTAGCTCGCTGCTGGTTACACCCGGTGTAACACGATTCAGTTCCGTGTAGAAACACGACAGGTCACATGAACCGATAAAAAAATTTCTCTTCATATTTTAAAATAATAGTTCATCGCCACATCAAAACAATAAAGTTGTTTATTCAAATCCACAGGCAGAGCTGCTATTTACCTTTTCATTGACTCGCAACATAAAGGGAGAATTCACGGACACGAGTTTTTGTGTGGAGGACGCAACTGTTTATTCAGCTCCATGTATTTCGATATTATTGTTTTATTATTTTGATCGCATATTGCTTTTCGTTCCGCACCACGGTTCTTCACCACCAGCCAGCGAACAGCGCTAACGTTAGCTTCCCGATGCTAAGTCTTCCTATAATGGTTTAAGAGTGTCGACATGCATTTACTGTTGAACTCCTGTTTCTAATTCATTGAATAGAATTATAAACGAACAGAAGTGGAAACAAGCGGTGGATCAGATAAAGAAGCAACAAGACACAGGATTAAAAATAAATAAATAAAAATGCGACTCCGGTGGGACTCGAACCCACAACCTTTGAATCACTGCTTCAGAGCCTAGAAGTCCAATGCGCTATCCATTGCGCCACGGAGCCACCTGTTGCACATAATGCTCCCAGTGGCATTTATTGGTATGAAGATAATAATGTGCAGATAATGTGCCCGACACTAGATGTCGCCAAAGTTCCACGGTCACAAGAAGATAAAGCGTCTGCAGGGTTCAACTGAGCAGAGCGTCAATGATTTAAAACCATAGACTAAATATAAAGAGGTTAAACACACACATTATGATAAAAGATATGATCCCGGAAAATAAAGTACTTACGGAGGAAGCCATGGAAACCACGTGATTTTTTTTCTAATTGGTTTAATTGCTACGTTTGCTATTTTAAACAAAATGGTAAAAGATAAATGTTCATGAATCTTGATGTGAGAGATGATGAGAAACAACTCAGAATAACGTGTCCAAATAAAATAAAGTTATCCTGATTTCTAGTGCAATTTTGCTTTAATCGACTGTGCAACGGAGAAATGAATGAATAATAAATACTACGTGATATATTAATATATACAGCACTTCTTAAAACAAAGCTACTTCACTTCAGGAGCGCCAGGGGGCGCCCCAACACATGAAGACCTGAATCCCTCTGCAGCAGCCGCGGGTTCGATTCCGAGCGTTGGCTGCCTATCTTCCCCGATTTCACAACGACATGTCAATAAAAGCAAAAATGTATTTTTTAACAACAGTGGCTGGTAAGGGACACTTTTCAAGGTTTGTTTTTGTTAAAAGTGTATTTATATCAAAGAAAATTAAAAGCAAGAGGTTATCACGAAAATGTAAAATACACATTTTATTCAAAATAATTCCAAAACACTTAAAGTTAGTTGGGTTTTAATTTTTCAACTTGTTTTTTAATTTGTTCTTGTGCTTTGATCCATTTGTTTGTATATTATTAATCACACCAGCTAATATATTCGTTACATCCGGTTTAGCAGACGGACGGAGGATGTGGACGTAACCGGATGATAACGCTCTTGACTCCTGCGTGTCTCTGACACATCCTGCCAGGACCGGAAGTGTCTGGGATTCTGCTCAAGCTCCAAAACAGTCGCTTGTAAAAAAAAAAGAGAGACGGAGCGAGCAGCGTCTGCATCTCTTCACACACACACACACACACTCCATCATCATCATCATCATCATCATCGTCGCCCTCAGCCGGCTTCCATTCATGCCGAGACCATCGGCACGGGACATGCTCCACCAGGTCAGGCTTCTTAGGCTCCGCGCTCATGCGTAATTACGCACAATCCAACGGGAAATGAGTATTAAACGCGGTGGCTAATAATTCGGATGGCTCTTTTATTCCTCGCGGATTTCTCACAGGTCTGCGCTGTCGACTGCTTGGACACAGGAGAGGATTAAGTTACTGCTGCTGGCGGTGGATTATTTTTATTGGCCTGCTCTTGTCACGCCCGAGTCTTTGGCGATCCATTCCCCAGTGAAGAGAGGTTGCTGAAAAAAGCCAGGTATGCTCGTCCACTCGAGAATAATGACCCCGCTGTTTCCTTGTCTCGTTGCTGGATTAACTACGAGTTAATACACCTTTGTTCGGCCCTTTGTTACTCCTGCCTTTACTGGTAGTTTCCTGCCTTCGAATCCCCATTTCCTTGCATTGTGTGCAGACAACAATGCGATTAAATGGTGTAAAATGCTTTGTGACCATAAAGCAGGTTGTTAAATGTCTGATCCTACAATGGCAGCACATCATTTATCAACTCAGACCTGAATACCCATGCATGTGTTGCAGTCATGGCTTCCACTTGATCAGTTTTATCCCCACAAGCACAATTTGGACTATTTCCTGCATTCCTGCTCATTACAATGTGCTTGGACAACTGTGAAGCATTAGGTAGATGGCATATAGAGTTACTGGCTCTCTTACTTCAGCAGCTCTGGCTGACCAACCCCCTCAGGGCCTTAGCATGTTTTGGTCTCAGGCGGATCATGCCCTTTTGTCCACTGAAGCCTGACTGTACTTTGCAGGACAGACTCCCGGTATGAAAGCATTCCCCTGCTGTTTGGACAAACCCAGCTTTTCTCTCTCTCGCAGGCTGGTCTAAAGATGTGTGATGGAATTTACAGACGAAACTAAAGAACAATGGAATGGAAACATAATACATTTGAGAAGTGCTTGTCAAGTATTTAATATATGACAGATAACAACAAGAGATATTAGAATGGCACTTAAAAGAGCATATACCTCCTCTGAGGCCCAACTTTCCCCTTAGATTCAACCCACCTGCCCCAAATCATACTCACTGATGTCAGTCTCCTATATATTAAGATTATTGCGTTATTTCTTAAGAAATTCACACAAATCTTGGAAAAAACCCCTGTCTTGCAATGTAAAAGAGATTTTTTTTTTTAGCTCTTCCCTGACCCATTCTGCGTCCTTCCACTAAGTTTCATGATGATCTGCAGAGTAGTTTTGGTCTCATACCTGTACTGCTGACAATCTATTTGGTGGAGATATCAAACAAACTAACCACAAGTTCAGTGAAAAAAAAAATGCATTTGCATGTTGGTCCATAAAAAAACTGCAGAAGTAGTTTGACGGTCCGAAATACAGTCTGAGACTAAGTTAGCTCAAAAAGACACGAAATGAAAGCTAGAGAGCAAAACCCTGTAGCTTCTCCTCTAATGTGTGATGTAATCGATTATTTGGACGATAAAACATCAGCGAGTAGGAAAAAACTCCAGAGATCATCTTTGTCACAGTTGCAACGATATGAAACTGAGAATTAAAAAGCAGTAACTCCTCACAGTTCAGATGCTGGAAGGAGAGCGTTGCTGCTCCTTGTTTTTCAAATGTCTGACATTTATTTTCTTTGTCCACAGTTATGTCTTTCCGGCGAGGTGTGGTGAGGCAGAGCAAGTTCCGCCATGTTTTTGCTCAGGCGTGGAAGGCCGAGCACTGCATCGACGACGTCAGAGTGTCCCGTGTGACGTGGGACACCTCCCTCTGCGCGGTCAACCCCAAATTCATTGCCGTTATCATCGAGTCGGGCGGAGGAGGAGCCTTCCTCGTTGTTCCCATCAGCAAGGTCCGAGCGTCTCTGCATCACGTCCAGTATCAGATTAACAGTAGATCAATACTTTTAAAAAGCTTCAGTCGTCCATTCTGCTACCATAAGTGTTTTCTCACTCCACATATAGCTAATGCTTGTGCAGCATTTCTACAGATCCAAACAGGGGACAAAGGTTAAACTATAAAATGTAAAATATTTGTCAAACGAGCTGTCACAGTGTCACAGTCTAACTTTCTGTTCCTCCCACAGAGCGGCAGAATCGACCAGTCCTGTCCGACAGTGTGCGGCCACACAGCCCCGGTGCTGGACATCCAGTGGTCGCCTCATGACGACAATATCATTGCGAGTGCCTCAGAGGACTGCACAGTGAAGGTATCCTCCCAGTCGCAAGGCTTGTGGGTGCACTGGTGGTTTGCGGCACTTAGTTACCGCTGGTGTTTGCTGCCTTACATAACCAAAGACTGTCCGACCGATTTATAAAGAATTCCTCGCATTGGCCCAAAAACGTGGTGAAAAACAACGACGCTGGCATTCCGCCTCCATGTCTTTGTTTTTATGCTGAAGTCACATTTGATCAGTTATATCTTGTGTTTGTTTATTTTGTACAAAAGACCAAAATGTAAAAATTAGAGGTTTCATGAGTCATTATGTCGTGGCTGTTACTTCCCCTGGTGTTAGTGATAAGCTAAGATAACCATCTCTTGGCTGTAGCTTCATAATTCTTGCACATTTCAGCTCAGAAAAAAGAAAAATGTCATCGTTCACCCTCAGCAATGAGAAAATGCATTTCTTTAGTCCTTGTTTTGCTGCAGTTAATGTTTTTGGAACACCAATTTTCTTTTCTGTGACCAAGAACAAATTGTGTTAGCCAATTTAAAGGTATTCTACATGAATGCATGTTGTTGTACATAAACAAATGCCTGTTGTGTTGCCTGTAGGTGTGGCAGATCCCAGACGGGGGCCTGACAAGTCCAATGAATGAGGCCATTGTGACCCTGGAGGGCCACAGTAAAAGAGTGGGCATCCTGGCTTGGCACCCAACCGCTTTCAACATCCTCCTCACTGCAGGTAACGCCATTCGTCACTTTCTGGTTCCACATATTGGTTTTAAAATAACTTCTTGGATTTTTTCTTCGTTTTTTTGGCATCATTATGTGTCATTCTTGAGTTGTTTACCAATTTAAATCCCCAGAAATGTAATGTATGTTAATGTCTCTGTAAGTATTTGGTGTTCAGTAACAGCCTGTTCAAACACTGCTGCGTTAAGCGGAGGATGTCTCGCTCAGGAATTCATGCAGTGCAGATTTACAGTCACGCGTGATCGACCGGATTAACCAGAAATATAACTACGCTCTGCTGCAACTGCAATGGATTAGGTTTCATTTGGCAAATGTACAAGACTATCAAGATCATCAAGTTATTAGATACACAATTCATGTTAAACCTGTGTGACATTGTGAGCTGCTGGTATTGCACGCTCGCATTATTTACAGTGCCTCATTTTCCAATTCATGAAATTTAATAATGCTTGTGCAATTTACAAGACCAACTAAAGTAAACAAAGAGGAGATATCTAACAAACATGTAACAGAAATTAAGAAAGCAACCTCCCTAACATACCGGCTTGTACTTTGCTACGCAACTACTCGCCATCTTAAAGCACCCTTACTCAAATAAGCAACATTCAATTGGATTAAACCCCCTAAACTTGCCACTGAATCAAAGCATTTTTTCGCTCTAAGTATCAATCAAAGCTACAGTTTGGAAACTTAAGTGTTTATTGAGTTAAAGGAGACATATGAGGCTTTTCAGTTGTTTTTCCTCTAGTATGTAGTATTGTTTGTTTTGTGTATGTAAAAGTTATGCAAAGTTAAAAACCTAACATCCACAGTAAAGGGAGCTCCTCTCCACCACATAAAACCTGAAGCTCTAAGAAAACCCAACCAACATTGTGATGTCCTGCTGGCCCATGTTTGCATATTGCACACCCAACGGCTGGACTGGCACGCTCCCTAGGAAAGCCAGGTAAAGCAGGAGCAGAGCAGACTGGACTGTAGCTGGAAGGGGAAAAAAAAAAACAGGAGCTAAAAGTGTTTGAGGCATTTAATAAACCATTTCTATTTCGACTTGAGCCCGAACATGAGCATAATATCTCCTTTAAAAGACCCAAAGGTGAAAATTTGACTGGCAGTATCCGGAGAATATGAGCAAAGGACCTAGAAACTGTCGTCAGATTTTTATTTCAAATGTAGCTAAGTTCTGACAAATGGCAGTTACAAATTCGTATCTGTTGTTATCAAGGAGGATCCAGCAGATGCCATCAGCTTGTGAGCCAATTGCCTTCTGTCCCCATATTCGCAAACAGGCACCTAAGATTTAAGAGCACGGCCATAAACACTCCTCAATAAAATGCTTTGCTGTTAAACAGCCCAAGGTTAGCGTGATAATGAACCCCAAGGACTTATTGGAAAGTACATCTATAACCATTTCCCAGATCTCCCCACTCAAGCCTCAAACGTCTTGTGTCCTACTCCACATCTATAAAATCGGTGTCCTCCGTCTGCGTCCTTCTTAAAAAAATCAGACCACATCCTCCATAAACTTCCACCGTCAGCCTTTTGCTCCTCATGTCCTCGCTCCAGAGTAAATATCAGACAGACATCTCCTCTATGTTCTTCATCCAGCATTCATGCACTTAATTGAATTGCCTGCCTCCTGAACTTTGACTTAAAGTCATGTAAAGAACCTTAAACTAATTTCTTTAACTGTAATGGTCAGGGTGAACATTTTTCCCTTCCTGTGTACTCAGCTCTTCAGCTCTCTCTCCCCAGGCTGTGATAACGTTATGTGTGTGTGGAACGTGGGGACGGGGGAGCTCGTGTACCAGCTGAGCGACGCCCATCCAGACCTGATCTACAGTGTCAGCTGGAATAAGGACGGCAGCGCTGTCTGCACCGTCTGCAAAGACAAGGCCCTGCGCGTCATCGACCCTCGGAGAAACACTGTCCTCAAGGTGAATATTTGCAGAGGTTGTACAGTTGCGCATTATGCGTGCACATATCCTGACAGTAAAGAAATCCCATTGTGCTCCATTCTCCTTTGCCAGGTCAGAGAGAAGGTCCATGACGGTAGCAGACCTATGAGAGCTGTGTTCCTCTCTGATGGGAAGATCCTGACCACAGGCTTCAGTCGTATGAGTGAGAGACAAATGGCACTGTGGGATATGGTAGGTCGCTAGCACCCCGAGGTATTACATCAATATTAGAAAATTCTGATGTGCACTACTTGCATCCAGTAATTACATTGTTTGTGGGAAATAGTTTGCCCTTTGTTTAGTGAAGGTTGGGATGCATTAGATGGACATTAAGCACTTATAATAAGTATCGGATCAATATTTGTGTCTTACAGAAAGATCTCTCAGAACCAATGACTGTACAAGAAATAGATACGAGTAATGGAGTTCTTCTACCCTTTTACGACCCTGACACCAACATGGTCTACCTGTGTGGAAAGGTATATGCTCAAACACAAATTCGCCCAGCTGGTCATATTTAGTTTGATGCACTCATCTTCATTCTCTTTTATCTTCTTGTTTTTTAGGGGGACTGCACCATCCGGTATTTTGAGGTGACAGATGAATCCCCGTATGTTCACTTCCTCAGCTTGTACAGCAGCAAGGAGCCGCAGCGAGGGGCGGGCTTTCTTAGTAAAAGAGGCGTGGACGTCAACAAGTGTGAAATTGCCCGGTAGGTACAGTATATTTAGTCAGATGTATATTTTCCTTCCTAGTGTTTCGGTCAAATTTGGGTTAAAATGTGACGCTGAGTAAAAGACACAAGATGCAAAACATCCTGATAAAAGCTGTGTCAGTGTGTATGTGGTAAAAAGCGACACAGACCCTCGAGGGGTGGAGGGCGTTCCAATGGTCTGATTGGTTCATTAATGACATTGAGCTAAGCCAGAATGAGGCCTTTATTTGATTCATGAGATAAGATTTCATTTGTAAAGATTGGAAGGAAAATCCAATGAGTAAAAGTTTCACCTTAACTGGGACTCCTTTGTGTATATGAAAAGCAATTTACTTTATAAAAATATATAGACAAAAGTGATAAGTGATATCATATGGAAGTCTGAAAGTCTGTAGAAACACTACCTCATTGAAATTCATGGGTAAATATAGAATTACAGGAGATTTAACCACTTTAAAAGGTTTCTAATTCCCTGCATTTTTGTAGGTTCTACAAACTGCATGAAAGAAAAGTGGAACCCGTCTCTATGACTGTACCACGCAAGGTAAGACATTAACAATTGGAGCACGTCATTATAACAATTAATACACTTTACTTATTCACCCCGTCTCTATCTTGCCTCCCCAGTCGGATCTTTTTCAGGGAGACCTTTATCCGGACACTGCCAGCTCGGAGCCAGCTCTCCTGGCTGACAAATGGATCGCCGGGCAGGACGCACCGCCGCTGTTGGTCTCCCTGAGCGGTGGGTACGCGGCCCCTCCATCCAAGCACAGAGACACCCTCAGGAGCAAGCCCAAGCTCGCCTCACAGGACTCTGGTGCCGGGGCTGCCCAGCCGTCCTCAGGCAACGCAGCAGCTCCCACACCTGCGCCCACCAAGGAGCCGGAAGAAGAGGCACCACAGCCACGAGTAGCCGTGAGAGACACAGATGGAAATGTGGAGAGGCCAAAGAGAGAGGTGAGTCCATAGAATGAGACATATCAGGCCTAATGGAAGAGCCGTTCCTATGAAGAGATATGTTCATAAGTTATGCAGACCAGAGATGTTTTTTTAAGCGTTTTTCATATCGAAACTTTTCTTCTTTATGTCAAGTAAAGGTGTAAAGGTGCTGCTTTTGTCTGTATCTTAGTCCACTTCTGAAAAAGTCTAGACTGTCCTCTCTGCGTCTCTGAAATCAGGACTTCAACCTCTGAACTTCTTTTCACTCCGTGATGCCATTTTCGTGAATGAACATACGCAGCTGTCACTTACACACTTTTTTGAAGGTAGATTTGTTTGTTGAATCGGACAAACTCGCCATATGAAGGAGAAAGTACACCAACACTTTCTTACATGAGGCCCATTGACCCCATGTCTTTCATGCTCTGAGTCATTTTCCTGACATGTTCTGTCTCTTCTCTCTCCTCAGGATGACGTGCTGAATGAGCTGTTGGCAGAAATGAAGGCTTTGCGGGCCGTTGTTCTCGCTCAGAGCCAGAGGATCGAGCTCCTGGAGCGTCAGCTGGCTCGGATTGACGATGGGGACGTATGAGGACGCGGGAGACTCACTACATTCAGAGGGCATTCCCTCGAAATCCATAGACCATAGCCTTACTAGAATCAACTTTTCCTTAAGCTGTGTAAGTGGGAGAATGTAGTGTACAACTGTGATTCACAGTGGCTTACAGCTAAAGTCAACTATCGCAGTGAAAACAAAACTGCAATTTGTTTCTGTAAGTTTTCCAGATTGTTGGTCGGAGAACCAGGTGTCATCTGCGTAGAGCGAAATTTAACAGTGGAATAATGTCTGGTTTTATGAGGGAGTGTAGTAGCAGCTATTTGGTGGTGCATATATTGGAGCTTTGCAAAATTCAGTGTGTTCATTTTGAAGGTTTATGAAGCAGTTACACCGGCACATTGCCTCAAATTAATACACAAGCTAGGAACTAGCGTTATATTCAAGCTAATGAAGGTTCATATTCTATAGCAAAGCAATTAAGTACCTCTAATATGATTTTCTTCCTCTCTGACGCGCTCACAAATGTAACCATTAGGGCTATTTAATCAGGTAGTTAAAGCTGCTAAACAGTGATGTCAAATCAGACCCTCTATCATTAACTCATCTCGTGACTTGTGCTTTTGTTTGACTTGTAGGACGCTGTGTGTGAGGTTGACGGTAGGAAAATCTTCTGGCGAACAAATCATGACCTTGAAGGAGCGATGTGTTTGAACGCTAGCTGATGAGAGCGTAGCTTAATATTTATGTGTAGTGTAATTCCGTGTCGTCGATGAAAAGGTACCGCTTGTGAGTTTGTAAAGATAAAAAATACGCAGAAAAAAGCTCGCCCCTTAAACTTCTTTTACACTTGTCAGTCGTGACATCTCCTGAGCATTTTTTCAAATGAAAACTCTAACATGAGTTACAGTCTCGCTGTTAACACACTAAATTCAAATCGTCAGTTTTGCAGCAACAAGAAACGTTACAAAAAGTTACTCTAACCCATTTTCTACATTTTGCATTTGTAATGGTGTTGAAACTGATTTTTTTTTGGGGGGGGGGGGTGTTTTGTATTTGTTTTGTGTTTTTTTGCCATTACATTTAAAGGCACTTCTTCGTCAGTCAGCCAGTCATAGTGCAACAATGGTACATTCCACATCAAGCTTTTCCATTCATTACTTATCTTGTGATTTATATTTCTGTCTGCACTGACCTAACACTAATTGTGAAACCAGTAGCATTTTAAATGAGACTACATTGTGAAAGCTCAATAAATATTCATTCCTCCTTTGTATAAATGAAGTGGCTTTTTATTTACTTATTTATTTATTAGTTGAATGTAAGGTGGTTGCTGCTTTACTAGCCAAACTGTATGCAAACACAAATACAAATACTGCATTCATCAAGTACTGAAGCAACCAAAACCTTCATGCACAAATGTTCATTCGGATAAAATGATTAGATAAAGATGATTTCTGAATTGGGCTTAAGTTGTGAAACGTTTCACACAAGGTTTGAAATATAAGACCTATATTAAGCACAACAGATAATAAGTAATACCTGACACTCAGATTTACTTTACACTTCACTATCAAGCTGTTTTCAAATCCATGTTGCTCTTGTTTGTAGTTTTATAAAGTGTGTTAATATCTGGATTGTTGACAAAGAGCTACAACACACTGAGACGTTACAAACGTTGGATGCCGCCAAAATGTTTCTTTAGACTCAGCAGAAAACCTTTCATATAAACTGCACAGTTCTTCTCCAACTGTAAATGAAAAAGGCCTCATGCTCTGCACACCACACAATCGTGGGTGTTTTGGGTCCCTCAGTGGCAAATACAGATAGTCGTCTTTGCTAGGGGCTGCGCCTGTGGCCACTGAAGCAGAAAACAGGATGTGGCTGACTTGTTTCACAGTCTGCATGCAGCTTTAGAACTCTGTGCGTTCTTCTGATTGGTTCTCATCTTTGCAACCATGATAAATGCTGCCTAAATCAAATGATCATCTGGAGCAGGCTGTAATTCTTGGGGTTATTTGAATTTGACATTTTACACGCCCCGGCATCATCCCCTTCTCTTCTGCTCCCCTATAATGAGCTGATACTACAACCCATTTAAAAAAATGACAGTGCATCCTTCACGTGTCACAGGAAACCATTGTATTATGTTCATTACACATGAAATCAAGTAAAAATGTGTATATGTACTCAGAATATGTTGCGTAATAATCTACACTGAAAGTGACAAAAGACTATTTCCATGAATAGTCAAAATTGCTGCTTGATTTTTTGTCTTCAATCTGTTCTCGATGCCTTTTGCACCCACCTTCCACCATCTACAGAGTTTCAGACCCCTCACCACATCTCATGCACACACTCTCTCTCTCTCTCTGTCTCTCACACTTCTACTGTGTCACCACTCAGTTCCTGACTCTTCTACACATTTGGCTGCACAAACTTTATCTCCCGCTCTCGACTTCAGTGAGTATTTCACAATTTACTTTCTTCTGTTTTAATAATTCTTAACAATAGTTTTGTACATTTTCTTCTTATCTAAATAGTCTAAATACTAAATACCTCTCTACAATTAAAACTCCATATGCATAATCTTAATATTTCACATTTTAAACTCTTGAACCATTACTTAATGTACATGTAAGATGGTTTTATGATTACAGCCTTACAGGCATTAATTTACCACTTAGGTCAGTTACCCTCATACTTTTCAGCTCTAAGTGCATGTTCAGTGATCTTACTTCATCTCCTATTAGTATTTTAAAACTTGTTTTTGCAGTACTTTATGTATCTTAGTACAGTCACTGAACCATGACTGAAAAAAGTTTTCTTCCACACTTAGCTGACTGATGCTGTTTAATTATAATTTTGACAGGAAACGAGCGATGCTGTGAGCGCTCTGCTAGTTTCCTGTCATTCCACATGCATGCAGGCAGAGATAAAGTTCACACAGACTTCTTGTTATATCTCCAGAATATGTATGTATATTAATATTTACTCTCCCACATAATTTGTGACGTATTCAGGCTATATTTGATATGTATTATCATTAACTTTACTTTCTTTTCTAGATCCCGGATGTAAATTTGCCCGAGTTGAAGGCAAAAACCAGCCTTGAACTGAGACACCAAGCCAGTGGGACTTTTCTACTTGACAGAGAATTTGCGAAAGAGGTGCGGTACATTTCTGAATCCAATCTGACTCAGTACTGTGTGATTAACAGTTTACTAAAACTCAGAGGATTTTTTTTTTTGACTTGGTCCAAACTCTCTGCATAAGATTGTATGTGAAAACCTGAAAAATAATTGAAGTGATGAAATCCAAGCACTGAATATGTGACATTTTAACTCCTAACAAACATTTTTTCTGTCTTCATTTCAGGCATGGTTGACTCTACTGTGCATGATAGATCACAAACCAATAAGACTATCATAATCCTTTGTTTCTGCCTAGTAGGCCTGATGGTATTACTGTTCTACTTCTACAAGAAGCTGAACAAGGAGAGTAATGGAGAATACACCATCCGCCGCATGTGGCATAAGAAAGGATGGATCATGGACCAGGGGAGGGCTGCAGCACTAGCTCTTGGGACCGGTCTCGGATTGATTCGCAGTGATTCAAATGAGGAAGAGGAGGAAATGCAGGAGGTCAGAGATGAGGAGGGACAGTTGGTGGAGGGGGGTTGCCAGGGGAGTGACAGCGAAGGGAGCAGCCAGGAGGAGGATGAGGAAGATAATATGGAGCAGGGAAAAGGCGATAACACCTCACATTGTACCTCAAGCTCAGTGGGTTCAAAGGCAGGGGAGGGAACTAGGCTGACGGGTCAGCGAAAGGCAAATGTGGAGATGGAGGTTAAAAGGGAGGAAAAGGAGGAGGAAGTGAAGAGTAAAGGAGAGGGAAGAGGAGAGTCGGGATTGCTGATTGACCTGAAGCAGTTTTCTGGAAGTGCGATCTGGTCTGAAGAGGAGAAAATGGAGAGGGAGGTGACTTCTCTGTGAGTACAGAAGAAGGAGGTGCACTGATCAAAGAAGATCTTTTACCAGCTCATAAAACTACTTCAGTGGGTTCTCCACAAATTAGTTTTTCAAATTATGATTCGACTGCGTTAATATAACTTATAAACGTTCATTTACACAAACTTAACTCATGTTACCAATTGAAGTGGCCTGTTTCTATTTAACTTGGTCAGCAATTTTCCTTTTTCAGTGTATAAATACAAAGAAGGCTGAGGAAAATGTAATAGAAATGCTTATCCTTTCTGGAAAAAATAATAATAAATACTGCAATCAGCCTATAAAACATCCACTATGGGTTTGCTTTTAGTTACAGACACTTCCTGTTGCAGCATCAAAATAAAAAGCTGACTGGTGAATGAAGCTGGTATAAATATACAGATGTATACAGTTTGTTTAAGAATATTGTGTTTTATTTTGTAAAACTGACTCAGTCTGTTAAGAAATCAGATTTTGCATTGTTATGTCAGCCTTCGTAATGCAGTACGTTGTGGAGTGTAGTACATCTTTAACTGCTTCAAATGCTTTTTTGGAAATAAAATAATACAGACAGACTTCAACATGTTCTTCTTTTACTTAAGTTCATTGATTACCCACATGACAGAACAATGATAGGAACTTTATTGAAAATGCAGATGTGAAAGTGAAAAGAATATTTTGGCGGGGGCCGAGGGTTACTTTACAATATACTTCACGCTTTATATGTGTTAAAAAAAATGTTGCCTTTGCAAAACCTACAACAACAATCATATATTGCCTGTACTGTATATATATATATATATATATATATATATATATATACAACATATGAACTGAAGGTGTCAACATACAGGTAAATAATTGTGGATCTGGCCGAGCTGTTTAATGACATTTCCAATTGTCTCTCATTCTTCTACTGTGGTAAAAGTAACTTTCTGCAAAACTACAGTTAAAAGTATTTTGAAGAATCAAAAGTAAAAATACAAAAACATATTATTTTTGATTTGTTTAAAATGGTATTTTATCACATGATGCATTTGCACATGAAGAATACTGAGCTCATTTCAACTACCATACTATACAAATCTATAATGAGGCATTTACAATTAGTAGCCTGTGTAAAAATCACACTCAACATCACACAATTGTAGTAACCACGCTAGACTGTATATAAAAAGTATATAACAACAAGATAATATTTTCTACAACTTTTTACACTAATTCAATTATATAGCAAATTTGGCAGCCCTCTGTCAGCCAATGGGGATGTAGCTCAGTGGTAGAGCGCGTGCTTCGCATGTATGAGGTCCCGGGTTCAATCCCCGGCATCTCCATTTCTTTTTCCTTTTCAGATTAAAACGCACATCACGAGAAGTGTTTTTCATGTGATTGTTTCAACGAACACGATCAACTCCCTGAACACACTCGTGATGTTTCAACAACGAGCAGACGTGTGTGTGTGTGTCTGTGTGTGTGTCTGTGTACACATGACAGTCCCTCCTCCATTGGCCGAACGGAGCTCTGGCCCGAATCTGATTGGATGTCGGAGGCGGCCGAGGCGTGGGCGTGTTCGCGCACGCGGGTGTCACGGATTTTTTTTTATTTTTCCGCCGGTTGAATGATTTCCAGCTGTGGACGAGAGGAGCCATCGGTGTGGAGCGGAGGAGCCCGAGCGACCAGGAGCAAAGATGGAGCCGAGGAGGACCGGGGAGTTTCACCTGGAGTGAAGGAGCCGAGGATGGATCATTAAAAACACTGGAGCTGATCTGACCCGGTAAATATCCATCTGATCCTCACGCCGCTGATTGGGTTTGATATAAATGTGCACGATCTGTGACAGTAACCCACTTTACCAGCCTGAGCATCAGAGTTGCGTTTGCTCCTCTCAGCCTAACTTGATTGTTGCCGGAGAAATGATTTCAGTCCACGTCACTCATCTGCATAGGGAGTAAAATGCAACCATCCTGCGAGGCTGTTATTTTTTTCTTATCGCTCTCTGTGCTCGGCTTGTGATCAAGGGATCCACTAATTGCTGCGCATCCGAAACTACAAACATGGAAGGTACAGTTTGCATGTAGTGTCATCCCTCATCCCCCACCCTCTCTCACGATATATATATATATATATTTATATCCAGAGATAGGAGACACATCTGGGTTGAAAACTGTCCAAGATGGATGCAGCGCCGCTGTGCGCACGGATGCACGGCGGAGCGGCAGCAGGGGATCTGTAAAAAAAAAATCATCCATCACTCCATCACACATTAACAGCATCATTTTTCTCGCATCCGCAGGAGTAGGATGTTACTAGCGTCCGCCGTTGTGGTCTGGGAATGGCTGAACGAGCACGGACGCTGGCGGCCCTACAGCCCGGCTGTCTGTCACCACATCGAGGCAGTCATCCGGAGCGACCCGCGCTGTGGTAGCGTCGTCCTCGGCCAGGTGGACTCTCGCCTCTCGCCCTACATCATCGATTTGCATTCCATGCACCAGTTCCGACAAGACACAGGTGAGGAGGAGGGAGGAGAGGGGAGGCAGAGACATCCGGTGGAGGATGCTACGGTGCAGCCAGGGCCTTGGGTGGAGGCCTTTTATTATTGTTATTGCTTGTGCGTTTGATTTATTTCCTGTGCTCCAGATGTTGGAAGGCTTTTTGCTGCAAAGTGGGGTCCAACATCTGCAGGGTTCAAATTCTCATGTGCAGTAACATCCAAAATATCACAGTATGTCTGGTTTTATGGAAACACGATTAAAGGACAGGGGTGTTTTGCTGCACATCTGTGGTTTCTGAAAGTTGTCAGTGTTGAGGTGAGTCACTGGTAGGATCCGTGTGTGTGTGTGTGTGTGTGTCACATATGACACAGTAGCAGCTGAAGTGTCCAGTCACACACACACACACTGTAAACACTTCACTCCAGCACTTCCATTTAAAACACTAGCATCACTTCTTTCTTTTTGTAAGAGCATACAGACATAAGAGATGACCCATCACAAGAGGCTGTGACTCAGGAGGTAGAGTGGGTAGCCCACTAACCAGAGGGTCGGCGGTTTGATAACAGTCTCCCTAATTTGTGAAGTATGACAGAGAAAGTGCTGCATATATGTGAGAATGCTTGAAATACTGTAAAGTGCATTCAGTAATCAACAAGACTATAAAAGTGCTATGTGTGCAGACCGAGTGAAAGCCTCATATAAGCAGGTCGGCGTAAGACAAAGCCTGGGATTGTCAGTTGTCAGACGTCTAACTTTGGCAGACACACCAACACCACCCTCCTCTATCTCAATGCCGGCTGACAAAAGCCTTTGTGCAGTTTGTTTTCCGAACCCAGCAGAGGCTGAAATTATGTGGGAGGCAGGCCGGGTGCCCCCCAGTCTAAATAGGAGACAGGGGGGGAGTGAGGAATTTCAGGAGTCTGAGGTCAGTGAGGAAATGGGGTCGACGCGAGCAGCTTTTGTGAATGAACTCCCCTGTTGTCTGGTGTAATGCGGTCACACGTACTGTATGGATGAGAAGCTGGTTGGTTATTGTACTGCAAGGGTGGGTTAGTGGACCGATGCCTACCTGGCAGCCACAGGCCTGGGAGCAGGAGGCCCGGAAACACAGCATGAAGTTAGCTGTTAATAAATATGCAGTTGAAAAAGACACAAAATGGCCACAAAGGGGTGCAAAGAAAGGTAAAAGAACCACAAAGGGATAAAAATGGCCTCAAAGGGAAACAAACTTTCGCCTGAGGGTTTTTTTTTAACCATCTGTGAATGTTTTCTCATAGCCCCTCCATGGCTTTCATTGGTGCTTATTAAAGAAAAGAGAAATAATACCTGTTGAAATGTAAAATTCGTTTGTTCACTTGTGAAAAAGAGCCTAAATAAATGTGTATGCTCCTCCTGAAGACAGAATTTGACACTGAACGGTTTTAGAAGTGGAGTTTCTCTAGACAGCCTGGGAAAGCAAACACAGGCAGCTTTGGTTCGGATCAAGGCTGCCAGCCAATCAGAAATCAGAACACAGTGTGCTGTTACCAGGGGCAACCTGTTTGCCCAAATTCCTAGCAAGCAAACGCAGACATGTTGAATTTGTTAGGGTTGTAATCTACTTGTCCACAGCAAATAGTAGTGGAGGCGCTCACCTCCACTCACATCCACCTCTCATCATAGAGCAGCTTCAAACTTTATATCTCCAGTAAAAGTGTGTAGAAATCTGCAGAGCTGCATTCACAGTCTTCATAATGTGCATGCAGCCTTTTAATTATGTCGTGACCTCTGACCTCTTCCTCAGGTACCCTTCGAGCGGTACGACGTAGCTTCTACGACCCCACCTCAGCGCCAGGCCAAGGCTGGTTGTGGGAGTGGGAGAACGACGCTGGCAGTTGGACGGCGTACGACACAGACGTGGGCATCGCCATCCAGGCGGCACGAGATCGTCAGCAGCCCTGGCTGGACCTGGCGCCGCTGGGTTTCTGCTACCTTATTGACTTCGAAAGCATGACCCAAATAAACGGGCAGACGCAACGCTGCCGGCGCATCCAGCGTCGCTCTGACCTGGCTTACCCGTTGGTGTCCGGGCCCCTGCCCAAATCCCATCATGCCTGGGGGCCGGCGTCAATGCCCAGCCACGGAGGACTGCTCGGTGTGGACGTGTCTGGAGTGGGTATGGGGCTCAGGATGAGCAGCAGTGGGAATGGGAACGGGAGTGCGTACCCTAGCGGCGCTCTCCCTGCTTCAGCCATCACCTCTCTGGGACAGCCCTGCGCCTGTCAGCAGTGTATGCTGGTGCTGAGTGTCAAAGCGGGCACCATGTCAACCACTCACACTCTGGGTCGAAGACCACCACTGACCAAACCACCCAGTCCCAAAATCAGCAGCCACCCTGTCCCAGGAGGGTCGTATTCACTGACCCTTCCTCGGCCACCTACCCTGTCCCGATCACTTTCCCCAAACAGGACGTCTATAGTTGGGGCGACAGGGGGCTTCAGTGTGGGTGGTATGGGTGGTCCTGGAGGTGTGAGCATCGTCGGGGGCAGCGGCATCAGCAATGCCAACTTCGGCTTTGGAGGAGGCTTCACTCACTCTCTTTCCCTCCTCGGCTCGGCCACCGCAGCCCTCTCCATCTCCTCCACCAGGCCCCCTCCTCCACCTCTGCCCCCACCCCCGCCTCCTCCACCACCACCAGCCACCTCGTTGTCATCTATCGCCACCTCTGCCCCTCACCCTTCTGCCTCGCTCTCCATTTCCTGTCCTGTCCCCACAGCGCCCACAGCGGGCACCACACTCATCTCTACGGCTGCCTCCACCTGCACGCCCTCGCCTTCTGCCCGCGTCCTGGGCCCAGTGTCTACATCCGGTGCTGCTGCCTGCGCAGCGCCTCTGCCGCCCCGGTCCAGCCTAGCAGGGCTGAGCCGACCGGCACTGCAGCGTATCGCCATGGCTCAGTCACGCGCCCTCATTGCCTCTGGGTGAGTAGACGACCCCTGCAGTCACATTTTCACTTAGCTCAAAAATATTGTCATACAACCCAAAAGATTTTGTTCTCCAAAAAAGATGACATAAACAAAAGGAAAAGCAAAAATGTACATTCTGACATAAGAATAGTTCAGTATCTCATTTGTTTTTCAATTTAGTCCCAAAATTAAACTGTACATAAAGATGGACGACACATCTTCCACTGTGCAAAAATGAAGCCAAAAATTCTGGGATAAGAGCGGCTCCATCTTGCACTTTTGAAATCATTTGGAGCTTGAGTCTGCGCAGTTACGATCATGGGATGGAGCCGAGTTAGCTAGAATTCTTCATGTATAATTCAAACCTCCACAGTTGTCACATCCTGTATCAATTTTCAATAATTCAATTTACACAAAACAAACTGAGGCAGACTAAACGGGGTGTGGACGGGAATTTCTCATGTGCTTGAAGGCCTCATTACACAGTGTGTGACATTAGTGCTCATTAGCGTTTGTGAGCCTTTAATCTTTGTGACAAAGTCCAGTGAATTCCTTCTTTTCAACTGAGAAACAATGACGACCTTGCACAGTAAACTCGACAAGTGTTTCACACATTCAACACATTGTTTATGAAATAATTAACTTCATCAACACACATACAATTGTGCACGTGCAGTTAGTATATAGTTTTCACCAAACAGTAGTACTGGTAACCGTAGCAACCAATTTGGACCAGTGATGATAGAAAGCAGGTTTATGGAGTTGTTTGAATAACTTTGCTGAAAGTCTGCGGACATTATGGTGCACAAGTTGCGGCTGTCATCATATAAATTCATTAACATGGTTTTTACAATCAGCTTTAAATAATAGATTTTAATGTGAACCTGTAAGAAGTTAAACTTTTGTCCCTCTACACTTTTAGCTGAGAGCTTGGCAAGAGCTCCTTGAGTAGTGGAAGAAAAAGATAAGCATATTAAAGCCACTCATTGAAAACATCCTGGTGCTCATTCACATGGATGTTTCATTGAAAAGTCTTTTTTTCAGTAGTTAAATTTTGGATTGAGAAATATTTGTATATTTACAAATTCTGGATTTGTAAGTAGATCATTGAATTTATTTTTATATTTAAAAAAACATTCCAGTAACACATTTTTACTTAGAGTAGATCAATTGTCTTTTAAAATATCTGCAGGGGGATCTTTTTGTATTTTTGTATTTTTTGTATATACAGTTGTCATCATCAGTGAATGTAAATAAGTGAGGCCAGGCTCAGTGTGCGGGTGTCGTCACCAGAGGGCGCTGGTTCATAACAGTTTTGTGGCTCGGTGAACTAGGACTCAGCTGGTTCCTCATTATTTTATCGCAAGTTAATTTTTTTGAAGCTGGCGGCGAGTTTTTGTGAGCGTGTTACGAATGTTAGCTTCTAGATTTCATCATATTCCAATTACAGCCTGCTCACGATCTTTACATCTCACTGAACCTCTTCCTTTCTTTCTGGGACGCTTACTTGTTTTACAGTTGCCTAAAAAAGTATAATAAAGCAAGATCTCATGCATCCTTCACTGAAGAGTCTTTTAATGATTTTGGCTGCTTGTACTGTGATCAAACACTTCCTGTAAAAGACTGTGTGCTCTGAATTCTCACATTAGTGAAGACGACCTCCACAGCAGCTAATCCTCATATAAATACTGACAAGCACAGGCTTAATATCACTGCTCTGGTAATCTGAGCTGTGTGACCGACCCGTTCCTTCAGCAGATCAGGTGAGAGTCCTCCTCTATCCAGCAGATGGTCACACCTGCTGCTGAGGTAAAACCCAGTCACGTCACAGATGAAGAGTCTCTCTGATCCCATCAGCCTGGGACTCTGCTCACCTCTCTGCCGCTCGTCCTTCTTTTCTCCTTTAACTCATCCTCAGTGCACACGTCACTTAAGTGCCCCTGCTGTCATCATCATCATCATCACCCTCCTGCTTTGAAGGTTCCGTGTGTAAGATCTAGGTGAAAGGGAACTACCAGACATGTAATCCTCATGATGTTTTCACTAGTTCATTTCATCTAAATTGTATGAATTGTAGTTTTCTTTACTCCAGAAAAGGCCCTTTATATTTAAATACTTTATATTTACATTGAGGGGGTCCTCTTTACGGAGGCCGCCATGTTTTTTACATTGTCCAAACTGGACAAACTAGACACCTATTGAGTTTTGATGACAACTGAAAGATACCACAGGTTATTTTTCATGTTTGAAAGGGGAGGGTGAGGTGAGGGGTGTTCAGCTGTCACAAGCAATTTCAACACTAGATATCAGAAAATTCTACACACTGTCCCTTTAACCCTAAATTCACTCTCGGCACCACATGGACCACTCTGCTCATGTGACTGGGTCAAACACGTCCAGGAGCTGATGAACCCTGTGGTAGTTTTATCATATGATGGAGGTAATTTTTTTTTATAAACTCTAGTGTAAAGTCTTTTACATGTATGCATCTATACATACGTACGTATATTTGTGAGTGTCTATGTATATATACATTAAATAATGCAAAATCCTGATTTTGTTTCATGAACATATAGTAATTTCTGTGTACTAGCATTGTGTTGGTGTATCACGTTGTCTTATGGCAGCCTGACAGCGTCACGCGCGAACTCAGAGGTAATCCCTGCTGTGACGAATCTGTGGCCTGCAGCCAGACTGTGGTCAACAGATTGAAACAGGTGGATTAGCTCTATAAATGAGGAAAGAGACCTGACACCTGCTCACAAGCTACCTACATACCGCACCACTGTTAAACGTGAGGCTCGGTTAGAGGCACGAGAAAAAAAGAAATATCAGAAAGGACTGTTGCAACAAGTAGATATTGCTGCTGGAATAGTTTTGACTCATATCTGTGGTGTTTGGAGAGAAGGAAAGATGACTGTTATTTCTTATGGCAGACCGTAAGTACACATGCGAGTGGACAGTTGTAGTTGTGATATTAATGTGAGGTTCATGTGTGTTTCCCCTCTGGATGAGCAGAGATATAGTTCAACGGTTTGATATTTTATTTAAATAAAAGCATATGAGTTTACAAATTAAAAAATACATTTTTTAAAGATTAAATGTTAAAATCGATGTTGCTGCTGAAATTGCCACCACCCAGGATGCTATGGTTTTGTCTGTGCTTTTTTTTTGTCCGTTTGTAAGCGGGATTACACAAAAAAGTACTCAACTGATTTCCATGAAATTTGTGGAGGGGTGAGGCAGAAACGTTGGTGTAGATCTGGATCAGGTTTTATTTTGTCACTTTCTTTTACATTTTTCAACATTTTCCTTGATTTCTCAGAGACTGATTAATGGATCTTGATATAAAAAATCCTGAGGAAATCCAGATGTGGAAAATATAAATGTGGTTTCATTGAGGGACTGTTGGGCTTTGGAGGAGGTATATGCTCTATAGAGTTTCATTCTAGTTTGGACCTGACATGATGTCCTCATTTTAAGTTGAAAATGCTTGAATTTGTCTTTTAAAAAAATTTAATCATAGTCTATCACTTATCAATATTTTACCGGCTTGGGTATTGAGTACGATATCAGCCACATCAGCCAGACCCTATAATTAACTGTCATCTCTCATGTGCTGTCATCCCAAGCTTAAGCCTCACATAGCCGGAAGTCCCATCTGATAATTATGGGACAGTATGTCAACAGCTCTATTTGTTTCTCCACATGACTCGAGAAAAGCTCCTTAACCTGCTGACTCTGGGTCAAGTGGCCACTAGCATATGCTGCGGCCGCCTTTGTGCGCACAGGTGACTCAACAGATATTGACACTTTCAATCTGGTGCTGCTGAGTTGACCTGACCTGTTGAGTGTTTAATGTCAGCGATGAAATGATCTGAAGATTAATTAGTGTTTTTCTCTCTTCATGTTTTTCAGTGTGCCAACAGTTCCAGTGAAGAACCTAAATGGATCTAGCCCTGTGCACCCTGCACTGGCAGGTAAAGATATGGTCATATTACCTATTTCCCCACAGTGACACACATAGTCACATTTGGCCCCATATTTAACTAGAATTTGAGTAAATCCACCTTCACCAGTCTGTCAATATATAATTCCCATTATCATGCAATGAGTGAACCCCAAATACAGTGTCTCACATCCTCCCTCTTCTGGCTGTATTTAGGCATCACAGGCATCCTGATGAGCGCAGCAGGGCTTCCCGTCTGCCTGACCCGCCCGCCCAAGCTGGTGCTTCATCCTCCACCCGTCAGCAAGAGCGACATCAAGCCTGTGCCCGGTCTGGGCCACTGCTGCCGCAAGACCACCAAGAAGCAGGCCCGTAAAGGTGGGCATGATGATGAGGAAGTCTGCTTTCGCTTTTACCTTGAGGTGCATTTTCTTCACTAACAGATCATCACACTTTGTGTTTTTATTTCTCAGGCAAGACCCCTGAGGAGGTGGTGAAGCGGTACCTTCAGAAAGTTCGTAATCCTCCAGAAGAGGTGAGTTCAGCAACAATTGGCCCAAATACACGTTTGGACATAGGTTTGTTCATTTCATTTATTTATTTCAAATTTGTAACAATCTTGAATATGCATGTCATGGTCTTCATTAGCAGTTGTCATGGAGATGAATTTGTGCTGAGTTTGTGATTAAATAGTGGTTATATGTGCAGGAGGGGAGTTACAGTATAACCTGTGACAACTAAGCAAACTCCATCTGCTGATGAAGGCCATGACATGTGTGTGAAAGCTCTGGTAATAGGATATACACATTCCTCTGTTTGGCTTTCACAGGTCACTTGAATCAAACAACCTGATATTTTTGCGTTCAAAACTGTTTGTATCAGGTTGGATGAAAAATTAATCTTAAACCTGCTTCCCCATCTCAGGACTGCACCATCTGCATGGAGGCCCTGGCAGGACCGTCAGGCTATAAGGGCCCCGGTGTGGGCGGCATCTCCCGGGCTGAATCGGTGGGCCGTCTTGCACAGTGTGGCCATCAGTACCACCTCCAGTGCCTCGTCGCCATGTACAACAATGGCAACAAGGACGGCAGCCTGCAGTGCCCCACCTGCAAAACCATTTACGGAGTCAAGACTGGCAACCAGCCCCCGGGCAAGATGGAGTACCACGTCATCCCACACTCACTGCCCGGCCACCCGGACTGTAAAACCATCCGGATCATTTACAACATCCCTCCTGGCATCCAGGTACATTGAGGTGCTTCTGTGATGTAAGGTTATCTCTTTCTTAGATTAAATCCTGGCTTGAATGATTTGATAAACTTTCTCTTTAGGGCCCAGAGCATCCAAATCCCGGCAAACCCTTCACTGCCCGTGGGTTCCCCAGACACTGCTACCTCCCCGACAGTGAGAAGGGACGCAAGGTAAATGAGAGAACGTCTCTTTCTGATTTTATAACGGTACAAAGACAAAATGCCTTGATTATGTGAAATTAACATCTATTATCCTGAATTTCTTGTCCAGGTTCTGAGGCTGCTCCTGGTAGCGTGGGACCGCCGGCTCATCTTCTCCGTCGGGACGTCCAGCACCACCGGTGAGTCTGACACAGTCATCTGGAACGAGGTGCACCACAAGACGGAGTTTGGTTCCAACCTGACTGGCCACGGCTACCCTGACCCCGGCCACTTGGACAATGTCCTGGAGGAGCTGAAGGCTCAGGGCATCACAGAGGAGGAGTGTCTACCCAGAGACTGAGCAGAGACACTCAAGACACAAGACACCAGACCGGAGTCTGTAAACTGCACGACGCCGGAAACGGGATCTGGAGTTGGACATTTTCAAAATCTATAAAAGACTAACTTTTACCACTACAGTTTAAAAAAACAAAACTCTTCACTGGAACTCTACAGATGTAGTTCCAGCAGAATTCGCTGAGATGAAAACTTCTCCTATGACTGCATGAGTCAGTTTGGAAACATGGGGAATCATTGTCGTCCCTGATGCAGTAACGGTGTCAGGATCACAGATGTTATCCAGTGAGACATTCGAGAAAAAAAATCATTTCTACTGTGAGACTTCTTATCAAGAATGTAACTAAGTCAATTTCGCTGAACTGGAGTGTTTAACACTGCGACTGCTGCTATGTGGAATTGAAGGAGGTTAAAATGAAGTCAAAAGTTGGGTCCGTATGTTTTTAAAGTGTTAGTCCACAAGCAGAAATAACTTTTCACAGCAGATAAATACTTCATGTGTATAACTGGATATCTGAGCATGGATATTTGCTGACCTCTAGTGGTACTTTTCCAGAACGACATTCCTTTTTAGGTTTAATTTTTAACCTCTTATTATTGTATATTATGAATACTTGATATATTATATTATATTGTTTCCATTCTGTCATATTTTTATATTTTAATCTTACCGTTTTTTTTATATGGTGTGTTTCATTGCTTTGTTTTTGGGTGTGGCGAGACAGACTGGTGTACCTGAGTTTGCCTGACACTTAATTTGCCATTTACCAGCCCCCTTTCTTTTAAAAAACAAAACAAAAACAGTAATTTACAGTATTTTCTATTTTGTAGTTTCACAAACTGACATTCCTTAATTGTTTTGCCCTCCGAGCATGGGTGAGATGAATAGCTTTCTGTGTCTTTTAATAGCTGCATTAATGTTAGGGACTGATCGGAGGAGTAAATACCCACAATGCCAGGATTGAACCTTCCGCCTGAGCTCAGATTTGCACAGAGAGGACACGGGACAACTTGTAACTACTGTACTTATGTGTAAGACACACACACCAGCCTCAATTGCTCTTATCAAACTACAAAATGCGGCCAATTAGTTGTTTTCGTCATGTTTGGTGTTCGCCTGCATGAGCAGGTGCAAAAGACTATCTCTTGTTGTGGGAGCAGCTTTGGACAAAGTGGTCCAGTCAGTTTGCATCCGGTCCATCGCAGACCGGTTTATGATGAAGTACAATGGACAAGATGTACAACAGTATTTGTTGACATACTAACGTAGGCCAACATTAAAAGCATTTATACTTTATGATACGTTACGTATGCACTGTACTGTATGTATGTGTTTTATGTGCACAAATTTGCATTAAACGTTTTTCTAAGGTTCCAACGTATCAGAACCCTACTCTGGTTTTACTTATTTTTGTATTATTGTTTGTGCTATTTTTATAAAAGAAATGTGGCAATGTGATTCTAGTGTTAACAGTAGTGAATGTAGAGGAAAGCCATGAATTTCAAAAAAACTAAGATTTAGGTGAAAGGGATCTATTAACAGAAATTGGATATAAAATAATCCTAGTGATGTTTTCTCCAGTGTGTTTAATTTAAATGTATGAATTGTTTTCTTTACCTTTTTTTAGGGTTTAGGGTTTTCAGCTATTTAGATTAATATCTTTAAATTTGGTTTAAATATTTATGGGAAGAAAAAGTAAGATGACCACAAAGACTACTGCAGAGACTAATTACAGTACTGTAGGCTATGTAAAGCAGCTTGCATATAAAGTATAGTGGGACTGAAGACTACCAAAAGTACTTTTTTGTCTCTGGCTAAAGCAGATAAATATATTAATATAATTCTTTTTCAATTTTAACTAAACCAAGAAATAATGCTTTTATAAATATATATTCACATTTGTTCCACTGAGATAGTAATAACGACCTTGAGGTGGCACTACTACAGTTTTAAATGGTTTACTTTGCTCTGCAAATGCTTCCTCAATAAGCTTATAATATATCTTGATACTGTATAATCAAGATTGTTGAGATCTTTGAAAATGTATTATTACGTTGTGTAAAATGTCAAAGGTTCCTGAAAAATACATTTTAGTTAGCTTTGTCTTCTCGTTAGATTGTAAGGATGCTTTAGATCACACTCATTCTACTTCTTAGACATGAGTGGTGCATGTCCAGTTTATCTGTAGATTAGTCTGGCTCTTGGATTAGTAGTCCGGATTACCACTACTTTAATGAATGACAAAATTTACTGAGGAAAATACAATTATATTGAGCCCAGTAGGAAAACACAGACATGATACTGGAATAGAAGGTTTATAAGCAACTGCGGTTGATAAATCACTGAAATAGTACTTTTAAAAAAAATGACTTTAAGGCATCTTCTCTACAAGGCAACAAACAACCCTGCAGAAATAATGAGCTCACATAAACAAATAATCAAATTTCTGCTCTTTTGGAGGTGCAGGCCTTATCACTGGCGGCTGAAGGCAAATGAGAAAAACAAAAATACAAAGCCTTTCACGCTAACTTTCATTCACTTTTCCCATTTCTGCACAAACGGAGCTTAACGTTTCTCTTAAGTGACAGATGTGATGGATCGGGTAAAGCTGCCAATTTGCGTTTTATGACACAAACTCACCAGCCGCCTGTCAGGTTACTGAGGAGCAGATGGGGTTGAGGGTCTAATCAGGCCAGAACTGAGTTAAGCCACGCTGACATCAACTCGTGGCACTAATAAAGATGAAGTGAGGGTATACTGATTGTGTTGCTGCATCACCATTCCTGCCCTGCAAAGATAAATATGGAGAGGCAGAGCAGCAGCTGAGATGCTGCAGAGAAAAAGGTTTTACTGTGGCTGTGCTGCATGAATATAAAAAAAAAAAAAGATGGGGAACAAAGAGGGGAGAGAGAGAAAGGGAGGAGGAGACAAGAGGCAAAATGCAAATGTTATGGTAGGTTAAGGTGGTAGAGTTGGGGGCAGACAGAGATCTCTGCTTTGCTGAGACTTAAATGGGGGAGGGGTCCCAAACTGGTCAGAGAAACCCTTCCTTTTGGGGGTCCATTGTCTACCACCCACTGCTATGAATAGAAAGCTGATTACACCAGTCAGCATATTGTGTTCCTCTCTAGGGTTGCCTGTGGTGCGATCACCACATGTTGCCATTTTGTCTGATATCTCTCCTTTTATTATTTCCACCTTAAGTGTTTCACAGCTTTCCGGTGAAAGGCTTTTGCTCCTTTTAGGTCCAGCCTGCAGCCTGGATGTGTTTTCTTTCCCTGCTACATCATCATCAGACAAAGCAAATCACCCCTCTCCCTGCATCAAAATGACTTGTCTATTATTAAAAGCTTTTAAATGGAGCAGCGTGTTGGCCGACTACCAAACCTGGTGCCTTGTTGCCGAGGAAACGCATACCCGTGGTCTCACTTCTCCTTTTTTCTCTCCTCCTCCCCTGGAGGCTCATATTTCAAAACTGTCAGGATTGTGCGCTCACACTGCTGCATTTCAGCTAAAAGCTTTTTGTGCTGCCAGTCGAGCAGAATGGAGGGGAAGGGCGAGCGGACGGGAGTGGTTAGAGCAGAGGGGAGGGAAAATGAAGGGCCTCCCTCACCGTTGCCAAGGCAACTTGATGTCATGGTGACATCATGCACCACTAAAAGCTTTTAACCGGATTCCTCTCCTGCCTTAGGCCCCATTTTGAGTCCTCTTTCAGCGAGGCTAAGGGGAAGGGCACAGGCAGGACGGTGGTGTGTGTGTGCCTCCATGCATGTCTCACACCTCACACAGCTCCCAGCTCGGTAAAAGCCTTTCAAATTCAGCCTCTAAAGATCCAGTTTCTGCAAACACAAAGGCCAAGAGAACCATTTCAAAGACAAAATGTCATCAGAGGATTTCAGCTACCTGATGCCAGGCCACAGTGAGAAACACAGACGGGCCCCGAACTGGACCGATGGTGAAATGAAGGCCCTCCTCTACGTGTGGGACGAACACCACAACGAACTGAAAATGAGCAAGAGGAACGCCAAGGTTTACGAGAAGATGTCGCAGAGGTTTTTCCAGCTGACCGGGGAGCAGCGTTTCAAAGAGGAGATCAAGATGAAAATCACCAACATGTCCTTCCAGTACAGGCAAGTGCACCAGATTGGCGTCCATCCAGAGCTGTGACTCTTCACTCCAGATGTTGCATGACTACTAACATCCCTCTTTTGCTCCCAACAGGCGACTGAAATCCACAATTGCAGAAAACGGGGAGATGCCGGACTGGCCGTACTTTAAATCCATTGAGAAGATCCTCTCCAAGCCGCTGGAGAATGGGCGCGTGAACTCTGTGGAGTTTGTGGCCTCCACTGCGGGCCCCTCCACTTCCTCCCAGTCGACAGACAACCTGGTGGCCCCGTCAGAGGAGGGCATGATGGGATTCCTGCCAGAGTACACAGGCTCCTCAGATGAGATGGAGATAAAGCAAGAGCTGGAGTCGTTGAGCTCTGACAGTGACAACACACAGGGATCCAGGTATTGTGTGTGTATGTCCATCTGTCTGTCTATCTATCTATCTGTCTATCTGTCTATCTATCTATCTATATATATATATATATATATATATATATATATATATATATATATATATCCCTCTTTCTATCTATCTATCTATCTATATATCTATATATATATATATCTTTCTTTCTTTCTATCCATCCGTCCATCCAAGCATCCAAAATGGGATATCTAGATGCCTGAATGTGAATGAAATGTTTCCAATAACTAACATCCCATCACAAACATATTAAAGCTATCTCTATAAAAAACTATTGAGACACTCCATCCACTGAAGAAAGCCATTGATTGTGGCTGAACAGGAAAGTAAGAAATGGCACAGAGCTAGAATTTTAAAAAACTTCTGCACAATAAATGACAGATTGTAGTACTAAAACTAAAAGAGCTGAGGAAAATGGTATGATAATGTTCAGACTCACTCAGTAAACTGTAACAGATGCCTTGGATCAAATGTATTCATTTTGTGTCTCTTAAGACTATTTTAAAACTAAGAAATCAAGCAGCTTTTAGAAAACATCAGGAAATATGAGGGACCAGATTCGATCGGTCCTGTTGATACTGTATAACATCAACAAACAAAATGTGTCCTTCTCTAAACTCTCTTTAGCTGACACTTAATCTAATCACCTTGAATTTAATATAAAACTCCCTAATAGTCTCTCTAAAGCTGGAATTAGGTGCTGCCTTACTGAAAAAATAAAATAACTGTGGCGTAAGTTTATCAGGATATTATTAAATATAATTTTATTCCAGGCTAGCCATGGTTATCTTCAGCTGGATTTAGTGCTCTATGGTCGGCTATAGGGAGTTGACTAGTTCAGTATTGAGCGTTAACCTTTGTACTAGGCTAACAGCAAATGTTTTTATTCAGTATTCAACATTGCTCTCAAAAAAACTTTTATTATACTTTACTTTTATGATTCTTGGCTTTGAGAGAACTGCATAATGGACACTGGCTGAAGACTCTAGAGATCAAAATTAGATTTTGAAGCAATTTCCTCCCCATCTTTCTGTTCTCCAGTTCCCGTCCTATTTCAGCGAAGAAGAGGCACGCCAACAAGCATCTTTCCATGAAGAGGAAGAAGCTGCGGGTAATGCAGGCCATGCTGCAGCAACAAAGGCGGTCGAGCCGAGCTATCGAAGAGACGTGCAGGGAGGTCCGTCGAGCCATGCACCAACAGAACCTTCTCCAGGTGCAGTGTCTGCAGCTGCAGGAGCGTATGATGAACCTCCTGGAGAAGTTGATCCAGCCGCCCTCCGCCACGTCATGGCGTCAGAGTGGAAACCAGGACCCAGGGAACCCATGAAGCATGTAGGTTATGGTTGCTGGGAGAGATCCTGCCATGCCAATAGCCTCTCTGACACAAAAATAAAGCATATTTATTTTTGATTTCGCTTTAATGTTGAACAGAGAGGAGCTAAAACACGCACTTTTGATTTCTGTAGGCGCGCTCCGCCTGAATGTCTTTAATGGAAGTCAAGGACACTTGTAGCAGATCTTTCTTGATAATTAGCACCCATTAAGAACACTGTGGTGACAACAGCAAGGCAAAAACCGATTTATCACTTCAGTTTTGTTTTTACTGTGGAAAGATGATTGCAAGTTGGGGCAGTTGGATGCCAAACCAGGACGATTTGTTATGAACCATAAATTGAGGCAATAATCCCTGTTGTACTGGAGGGGATTGTCAGCAAATAACATCGTAATCGACACAAAGAGCATCAGATTCCATGTTAGGGGAAATTTTATAGCTCTTAGATATGTCCTTCTTTGTGTTCAATAGCAGAACAGTCAGTAATAACAAAAACACTCTGGCCTCCTGCAGAAGAGACGGAATTGTGTTTTGATTCTACAGTGGCATGTTGATGTAGCTCCACAGAAGTAACTAGAAAAGACAGGTGCCCTGTCGAGTGGTAATGTCAAGATACACTTGAAAACTGTTCGAGGTTAAATATGTTTATAGATGATGAATAGAATAAATCCTTTTCAAATCCAGCAATTATGGATTACAGTGTGTGTCATTGTGACCCTGCAGACTAAATCTGTCCTGCATTAAATTGAACTGAGTAGAGAGAATTTAATGTTGCATTTGATACATGCAGATGTCAAGACAGAGACAGAATAGAACGTTTCCTTTTCTTTTCATATATTAAAATGACCTGTTCTCGTTTTGTAATTCTGCTGAATAAAACAAATCATAATCTGGCCATCATTTCATGTGTCTCACTGTGATTTTACCTCAGCATATCTGTCTCTGCAGCGTGATTATTGAAATGCAAAAACACACAGAAGGACAGAAGCGATAGAGCTGAAATGTTGAGGTCTTTGCCTTCCAGTCTATTTTAAGAGGATTTGGAGAAACTAGGGATTAAATTGGTTCTATCGCACACCACACCAACTCCATGGAAGCCACCGCTTCAAGAAAAAGAAAATGCAACTCAAAATTTTTTTCCCCCCAAAAAAATACACACAAATCTTGCAGCCTGTGATGGGACATTACACTCACATCGATGATAAATGGAACAAAGTGCAATCGGTCGTCATGGTGTATTACTAGTTCAATCAATAATCAATAATCCTATTGACACATGACGTATTGTCTGTGTGTTGCAAATGTGTTGGCTGCACGCCTGTAATAAAGCCATGTGACTCAGTGTGTAGCCGTTGCAGCCCTTTGACCACAGAGGTAATGTTTACACACCATCCTCAGAGGACACAGGGGGAAACACATGTGGAGGGAGTACAATAGCAAAATTATACTGGTAAGATTTTTACATTACTCGATATGTATATATTAAAGAATACTGATTGAGAGTATATAATATTTTGTGGTTATTATAATTATCATTATTATTATTAATTCACCACTAGTGTGTTGAGCCTTTTTAATTTAAAGTGCTTCCTTCTGATATGTCAATGTCAACTTTATTCATGAAGCACATTTAACAAGAAAACAGCAATACACAATATATCATAATGATAGTAAAATACAATCTGCTGCGATGATAAACAGAAGAGGGCCAAAAAGAAGAGATGGGTCTTTGACAATGATTTGAAGCGTGAAATGTGTAAAGTATGGTTTAAAATCACATGTTTCTATATTAAAGCAAGGAGATATGAACAAATATATTGAAAAAAAAATACAATACAATACAAACATAACACATAATATAAACACAATAACTAAGAACAATGTGTTTTAGCATTTTAAACAAACAGAAGCCTGCAAACTGTCGCACACACGTCAGCCAATAGCGTCACTCCGAAGGGTTTGAATATCAAACGTGACGGACGCGGTGATTGGCCAGCGCCTGGTTACGTCACAGGTCCCGGAGACGTTACGCTGTCATGGTTACCGTGAAAGACGCTTTGTGGTCTCGGCGGCGGAAGGCGGGGCCACGTGGACAAGAGCCACCGCGGAGGAAAAACAAAACTTTAAACGAGCGGAGAAGAAGACGCGCAGTGTGGAGACAAGTCCACGTGAGGACTTCTATGACTCGCGGATGGGAAGCGTGGGGAGTTTGTTTGCGGAAGTTTTCGCCGCTGGGGGGGGCGGGAAAGAAGAGGCTAGTTTGGAAAGTTAGCATGCGGTAGTTTGGGACAAAAGTAGCCTCGTTCGACCGGTCCGACGTTTTTTTCCACCTGAGTTTGAAATAAAACCCGCGCCGCCTCCGGGATTCTTCACGTGTTTCCTGCTTTTGAAAACAGTGGTGGCGAGGGGACAAGTGGAGCGACTTCAAACTGCGGTGAGTCAAAGTGCTGTGGGTGAGAATGGAGGCAGCTGGGACCGTGGGGTGAGGGGGTGAGGGGGCCAGGGCTGTGTGTGACAGATAATCGCTTTAATAAGATCGATGCTAACGTTTTAATTCCTTTCTAACAATTAGAGGAGCACGTTGTTAATTTGTTCCATTAGCTCTGTGTTATTTTTATACTTACAATATTTACTTTTTCTTAATTCACCCATAAAGTGAATTTATGGGGCTATGCAGTTTAATTTAAACTATTCTCATTTGTTGAGTTTATTTTGTAATTCTGCCTTCACCAAAATGCTCCAAAACCATATGTATTGTTAGTTTTCAAGTATTTATGAGATAATCCTTTAATGTGGGAGGTTTTTCATGTTACGGCAGCAAAGGGATAGTAGAAAATAGAAACATCAGCAAAAGTAACAAGTAAACATAAAGAAATAGAAATCATTTGTGCAGTGTAAACAGGACATACAATGGAATCTATTAATTTAAAGTGTATTCAACTGAAAATGTGATAAATAAGTAAACATACATGATAAAATAAAGGAAAAATTGAAATAATATATACAATATAAACAGGATACAGCGTATTGCACATATAAGACATTGACATTGCACTGATACAAATTGAGTATTGCTCAGTTAAAATAATTCAATCTGAGTGAGATGTGTCAGATAAGTGTGCTTAAAAAATGTATAATCTATAATAGTCAATTTATCAGTTAATTATTCGTCTGGAAGTGGACTTATTTTTGTTGATATACTGTTTAAGTTAGTTTTTAAGTTATAATGATTAGAATTTAGCAGGTTCCAGATTCTTAAAAGTGAAGATTTCTTGCTTTATGTTGTTTGAATGCATGGAACATTTTTTATTTAAAATAGCTAACAGAGAAATTAATCTATTAAAAGGTCTGTATATAACTATTCACTCAAAGAGTGTTCAAAATAATTTAAATATTGAGTTGCAGCCCTGGTTTAATGCTTCAAATCAATGTTTGATCACAACAGGCTGCTGGTGGTGACGAGTGAATTATTTCTTCATCTTAGTGATTACTCCTCCAGTCATAGGTTTTGCTACTTTGTTTCTCACAGTTCTCCTGTTGTGTCCATGTAGGATGACACCCACACAATAGTGTTGGCAACCTGCAAGTGTTTTGGTTCCCACACACTGGATCTCACAGCCCCCTACAACAAAGATGAGGATACAGGGACAGCCTGAGGGCGCAAGGAGGCGTCTGGATTTAAATGCACTCGGTGAGCTCAGGGGTGTGGAGATCATCCGTGGTCGGACAGGATATGGTTTTACTATTTCTGGACAGAGGCCGTGTTTGTTGAGTGGCATCCTGGAGGGAAGTCCTGCTGACCTGGTGGGACTCAAACAAGGGGATCGCATCATGGCAATCAATGGAACAGACGTGTCCGCTGCTTTGCATGAGACTGTTGTGCAGCGGATTGGCAGCTGCAAAGGACCGTTGCGGTTGGTGGTGCATGCTGACAGCCGAATAATGGGGAACCCCATCCTTCATGATGAAAAATTCGAGATGAGCAATAAAAGGGGGTTTTACCAAAAGGCAGGTGTTCTTCGCACTATCTCTCACGATTCAAGCAATTCCTCCTTTAACTCCAGTCACGCTGTCACCACCAAACAGAGGCCTGTGTCTGAGCCTGACATGTCACAGTGGTCCCAGCAGTGGAGTGTTTTAGCTGAGCAACCAAAGGAGAAAACACCCAGAGTGGCGTACTCAGACTCTGTGTTCACAGTCCCAGAGGACGTCAACCCAGACTGGGGTATTTTAAACATGACCTTGGTGGTCGGCTACCTGAGCTCCACAGAGCTGATTTTGAGCACTACAGAATCAGAGGAGGACTGTTTAAAGGCCATTAGGGAGCGAATACGACAGTTGGGAACAGAGCAGGATACCCATACTCTGGTGATGATGAAAATTATGTTTGACTGCATCCGCCTTTGTGATGACGCAGGAGCTGTTTTGGCAGCCCTCCCCGCTGAGAACCTCGTCTTAGGAGCTGTGTGTGCTGAAGACCCTCGGTTCTTTTGCCTGGTCACTACAGCTCATATAATAGATGGCCATGTACCAGAGGAGGGTCCTCTTCGGGCCTCCTGCCATGTGTTCTTTATGGACCCAGAGCTGGGAAACCATGAGGACCACAAAGGGATCGCTGGACGCTTTGGCTTTGACTGCACTCCAGATCCAGATGCATTGGGCTGCCTGGAATTCCCTCAGACTCCCCCCGATGTCCTTCACTTTGTCACTGTCCTGTACAGTGACATGGGAGAGGCTGTGGAGAGGCTCCGGGGGAAACTGGACATGGAGGCTCAGCAGCAAGCCAAGGAGAATGGCAGCACTGGCAAACAAGGCAGCGCCAGCAGCAATGGGGACAGTGGTATAGGAAATGCGTCCCCCCCTGAGGAGAGAGCAGATAGGGATTTCCCTCCTGCAATCCAAACCCACCCTGGGGCCCACCTCCCCAGCTGTCCGTGGGATTATCCTCCGACTGAAGACCTTACCCCAATAAACCTCTCTGAGGATGGTCAAAAACTTAATCCAGAGAACAGTGCCAGCACACATTCCCTTTCAGAATCTCTACCTGGACCTGATTCACTAACCAGCTTTTACGGAGGTCCCCCACCCAGGCTCGAGTTCCAGTTCAAGCCCCCACCACCTCCTCTGCTTTTAGGTAAAAAAACAAACGTCTTTGGAGAGTCTTTAAGAGGCAGCCAAAGGTGGTTCTCTAAGCAGAAGTGGCCTAAAGCCCCAAATGGTGACCCTGAGCCTCCAGTGATGATCACCAACAACTGCTCCTCGTGTGTTAACCTTAGCTCAAGCACGAATAACCTGCCGCCCCCCATGCACCAGATTCCTTCAGAAAGATACCAGTCAGCAGAGGTCATGATGCTACCTCCCAGAGAGGAATGGACCAAGAGGTTTCTGGAGGAGAAACAGCGGAAAGATTGTAGCAGCAAACACGTGAGTAAGCTTTGTTTGCATGCAACATTTAAAATGGCACATTAATCACATGTCAAGGTACTTTCCTTACTCACGAGCAGTGGTCTATTCACCCTATTTGATTATAACCAAACAGAACAGTGACAACATTTACGTAGACAGCAATTTTCTGACTATCGATCTTATTCTCCTGACTAAGACATTATTTTGATTATGATATTTACATGCATTGCTAATAGAATATTTCATTCATATTCCCATTTACATGTAACGGAGCATAGTCTGATTATGATTCATGTCAACATTAAGTCCACTGGTTTCCACTCAAATACTGATATTGAACTCAATTCAATTAAAGTGAGCAAAATAATTTCTACTGCTCAAAGTACAGATTTATTAAATTCTGATGACTCTTCTTTTTGCTCATATACTTGTATCCTTGTGGATAATTTCTTTGCCATGTGGCTGAGAAAAAACTTCATGCAAAGTGACATTAAATAGTTCCATTGTCCGAGAGCATCTGTTTCTGTACTTGGTTTGTGTCTAACACAGCAGTACAGGAAGTATTAAATGTTCACGGGGAGTTAAGTTTCCAGACATTGAGGGCCGGGGGTGTTAGCAAGTCTGTTTTTTGTGTCACCTGAAGTGAGATACAATACTACTATTTCAACAGTCAATTGGTGCTGAGTGTGAATCGGACTCAGAAAGCACCTGTTGTAACTCAATGATGTCTTTGTCATGCATGTTTTCTGTGCGTGTGATGTTCTTCTCCCTGGCCACAAGATGTCCCTGTGTTCCCATGTAGTCCAGGAAATGAGCTGTGACATTGATGTGTTTGCAGTGTCATTAATTAGTTTCTTTCTTTCAGCCACAGAAATGCTGACATATAGTCACAGATATTTTTGTGAAAGGTTAAATATTAAAAGGCAGCATAAGTTACGTTCAGAGTGTGTTTGTATTTTAACAACACAAATATTAGTAGTAGTAATAGTTTTTTTTAAACACCCTATTTTCAGCATTTACTGGAGTTTGCCTCCTTCATTGAAGTATTTATACACCAGAGCTGGATCGTGCTTTAGTCCCCGAGCTGTTAAATCAGAAAGAAGACAATCTTGTGCAGGAAGCCAGGGAAATTGCAGGGTAGAGCCTGCGTCATGCAGTGGTAATTATCTGCAATTCTTCAACTCTTATTTGAAACTTTGGACACAGCGGCTCTCATCATCAGAATAGGGGTTACTGGTTAAACTGCATAATCATTCCCGCAGTGATGGGCAGGCAGATAACCATAGTGCTTCTCTCTGATTTCCAATTGTAGTTTGTGACAGATGAAGTGTTTCTGTTTTGGTGCTTTGTAACTGGGCACGTTCATATTAGCCTAATGCTACCAGTTTTCACTTGCAATTGTGTGTTATGACTCTCATAAGTTCAAATAAAGAAAACTGTCATACCTGCATTTTAATTACACAAGTATAATGACAATAAACTTGAATTAAATTAATTTACCTTTTTAGGACTTTGAATAAGTATGCTACTTGTACAAGGACATCAAGGTTCGTAAAGGTTCCACTATTGTTTGTGTGCTCATCTGTCTCTCCTTTATTTTGACAGGGCTCCAGGTTTTGGGGAATGGGTGTTGCTCGTGCCTCAAAGCGCCGCTCTGCCAAACGTCTCAGCCTGGCACGGTCACTGGATGACCTTGAGGTATTCATCAAATTCTTTTCTTATTGTTAGTTTTCCCAGCATGTGAGTTATTGAGTGGTTTTAAAATAACAAAAACTGACAGTGTTCTATGTGAAGCACACCACTTTTCCCATTTTAGAATTTACACTTTTTTAAATCCAAGTTGACGGTCTGACAGTGTTCTGTATTTTCCATTCTGCTGGGTCTGTATGCAGAGAGGTTTGTCAGATTCTATAATGGCACATTCAGGTGAACCATTGTGACCGATTCTGCTCCAGTTCCAGCTCTTTTTTTAACCTTTCATTTCCGTTGCCTTGAACTCTGCTTTTGCTGCTGCACTTGCGCACAGGGGGGACAGCACAAAGTGGTCTTTGTGCGGGGGCCAGAGGCACGGTCCTGTTTGTTTGGTCTCGCTAATGAGCACTGCCGCGCGACTGAACATCGCGCTCACAGTCTCTCATATAAATGCTGCAGAGGAACTCTGCTTCTCTAGTCGTCCCTGCGTGCACGCATTACTCATACACAGCTGATTCACATTCATAAAAACACACGCACACTGTTCCTTCATCTCATAATTGCTCTGAACGCACATGAACAGACACAAAAACAAACCAAAAAGTGGTGTACTGTATTGCGTATCCAACTATCGGTCACACGCAGACACACCTGCAGACCACACATTGTACTCAAAGAGACTCACCACAGTTCTCCTCCTCAGGATTACTCTTACACGCACTATAAAGCGCTGTTGTTTAAAATCTCATGGTCTGCTCCAGATGTACAGCCACAGGATTAAAGGTGGCTTTAAAAAGGTACAGCCACAGAATTCTCGCTTGCATATAGCAGAACTTCTTTAACTTGTTGATTTAAGGCTCATTCATGTTGCTGTTACAAACGAAGAGATCAGTCTGTTTTACACAATGTAACCATCACTCCCCACATGCGTCCTTTATGTGTGATAAAGGTTTAGATATTACGCCAAAAGCGGGCTATTGTAAGTCTCTCTACAAAAAGTCCTGCCATTGTTCATTATTTGTCTTTGTGTCCTATGAATGTCTCGTTTGAACTATTGGTTTTATGGTGGTGCTGCTCCATTTTGTCTGTTTGGTCCTTATGCGTCCTTATCCTAACAAGTATTTAACGTTGAGCATAAATGAGTAATGAGTTACTGTAATCACCAGATCACAGTACATTCAGGTTCTCATACAAAAGAAAACAAATATGCTTCAGATACTAAAGATACACCCCCTCATCCATACTGTTTGTTCATATCATAGAAACAAGTCGTTAAATCGGAATGTGTGGAGAACCCCTTTCCACATGTTTGTGTTGGTTTGATGATGTGATTTAATGCATTCAGTTGCTATGGCCGTGGTGTCGCAGCAGTTGCTAAGTGTGGTGAATCTATCAAAAGTTTACCTAACAACTGCTGCAGGCCTTATGAGACATTCATCCAGCTCTCAGTTTAGTTTGAAATGTGGAAAGTGGGAACCTTCAGGGTGTAATCCGTTTCTGTGGTCGATATTTTTTCATGGAACAAACTAACATTGGCTCGGTGGTGAGCAGGATGCTTTCACATTTGTGGTATCGTGTCGACTTCTTTTCTCTTTTTTTTTACATGATGAGTTTGCTTTGTTACCGATATTTTGTCACCTTTAATACCTGGACTATATCAGGACCTGTAAGGAGACAGGCTCATGCTGGTTTTAAAATCTTAAAAAGTGTCAGCATTGTTAAAAAGGCTGAGTTTGACCACGTGAGATAAGTTGAGTTTTGTTTACCATTTTTCTGTTTACACATCTGACCCAGACAATCTCTTCATATGTGAATTTCAAACCCCAGAAAATGTCTCAATCCAATTTTCAAAATGTCGGCTTACAAAACTAAAAAGACACATTTACATTCGATATATGTTAAGTCAGAATCCATCTGTAGGGCGAACTCATAGCGAAAACACTCTATTCATCTAGGAGCCATGTTTATTGCAGAGGAAGTAAAGGGTGTTAAAGATTTGATTCCTCTGTTCAGAGGTTTCGATAAAATCAATTACAATAAGGATTTGTACCATCAGATTTCTGGTAGCATGCTTCCTATCTTATTGGAAAGTAGTGCTCTGTTTTCGAGGCTCAGTAGAAAACTGAATAAGAGTTAACATCAAACCATAGCAAAAAAAAAAAATATTTTGTCCCATTCACTGTGGTTGTTTATTATATCCTAGATATGTCCTCAAAATTACTCTTTCTAAATCACTCCACTTCAACATTTTCTCTGCTGCAATGTCTCTTTTGTAGACAAGTTATCAGTCATAACTTTAACTCCTTCAGGAAAGACAAGTTTCTCACAATGCGCTGGACTCATCACACTGCATCTAATCGAGAGCCATATTAAACCTGTGCCGCACTTTGCACCTTTACATTCCAAGAAATGACTACATGTTTTATGGTCGTCAAAGGCAACTAGACCCTTGCATGGCACTTGCCCCGGGGGCTCTCATTTCAAGGGCTTCACCCTGAGTTCACGGTCAGAGATCAGATTGTGTATTTACAAAGCAAACCAAAGCCCATTTATTGGCATTACCAATTGCGTTGTTATGAAGATTTGCATACGGTTTATACAAGGTTTGGTGGTTTTACTGAAGCAGCAGATTTGGAGAGCCACTCGTCTCTACACCATCCATCCATTATCTATACCACTTATCCTCGCAGAGAAATGGGGGCTTTAGCCAATCCAAGCTTACTTTGGGGGAGAGGTGGTGTGAACCCTGTAAAACTGGAAACTATGAAGACCTTGTGCATCAGTAGAGTCCGACAAACTCAAGTCTCAGAACTTCCCCTCATCTTTTGAAGGTTGTGCTCCTCTTCAGAGAGAATTCAGAAAATGAATGATTAACTTACCAAACTGAAGCGCTTACCTTGAGTGACTTTGTGCTTTTACATATTCAGTGTAAAAGGATGGAGGGTGCAAGTGTTTGGTTTTTGCAGCGTTTTCTAACTTGTGTGTTTTTGTGAAGGATGTTCTGAAGGACTGCTCTCATGCCAAAAAAAAACCACGATAAGCTCTCAGACAGCGCTCGCATCTGGAATCACAAGGACACCGTGAGACTATTTCGGAGTTCACCATCAGTGCTCGGGGCAGACCCTTGTGGATAACCCCTGTATATGGCCTCGCTGCGTGTTCTGGACGAGCCTAGCACAATTTTGGACACGTGTGGCCATGTTGCTCTTTCCATGGTTAGTGGTGTGCGTCACAGTGGCTAGCACAGGAATGAGCAATTGCTTGTTGTTTTTCTTCACATTACAAAGACTCCGACACGTAGCTTTTTTGCAAACCCACGCACCGAGTCAGAACAGCACACACATAATCTTGTGCCTTTTGGACACATTTGGACCTGTGCTTTTCTAGTTCAATGGAGGGAGAAGCTCCTTTTTAATTCTCTGTTTGTCTTTGAGGTGATTCGTTATGTCCTGCATCCTGTGATGATGTGATTTTGATGTAGGCTGAGCTTTTGTTGTCACGTCGCCTTATGTTTGTGCATGTTGAAGACTGAGTTGCTTTTTACATTTAATTTCCACGCAGAAATTTTCCGAACCCAACTGAAAATGCCCCCACATCTCACCGCACCACTCCACCAGCACTATGAGCAGATTTCTTCCTCCTCCTCCTAGTTACCAGCTCCAAACAGATGCTTTGCAATTTTACAGAGATGACACCATTAGCTGTGTGCTGTGACTGTGTTCACACTGACTCCGTCCTCTGATATGCTGCTGTATGTGAGAACATCTGTTAACATTAGTGCACACTGTTTTATTCAGGCATGCTCTCGGTGCCTGCTGGGAAATTTGGGGCACCTCTTCTTCTGTTTTTTTGCTCCATTAGTGTGAAGTTTCTCCTTTCAGGTGTGGAGACATTAGCAGCTCTCGTTTGCACGCCTGTGGGTAATAGATCTGTCCTGTGGGCGTTTCAGAAAAAACCAAGAGAAGGCATGAAGACACAGAGGCGGGGAGGGGAGGTAAACAGAGAGGAAAGGAGGAGGAATTTACAGCAATGAGAGAGAGAGGAGGGTGGAAGAGGGAGGGAGAGAGAGAGGAACCGGCAGCAGAGGAAGAGAGAGGGAGCTTTTGAACTCCCAGTAGCTGTCAGGATTGCTGGCTCGCCTGCACGCGTTCTCATCCCCTGTTGAGCTCTGTCTCTCTGCGCTGCAAACACTGACACACACACACGCCACGGAGCTCCAGCGGATGGACTCGTTTACACACAGCAGGCGTGTGGAGAAGCGCTGAAGACGAGCCAAACGCACGCACACAGCGCTATACATGGAGCAAACTTTAACTCTCAACTCTGTAAGTCCTTGTCATGAAATCTTGGAAGTCTTCATCTTTCCGTCTGTCCTCACTTTTCTGTTTTGGCGATGCCGACCTCATCTTTCACACTTGCGGTGGTATCTTCCCTGCCACCGTTACTTTTCCTTCTTTGGGCTCTTTGTGGCTCCTGTTGTAGCCTTTGAGCGGCATACAGTGGTTAGTTTGTGTGGTCTGTCAGAGGAATGTTTTGAGTCGTGCCAGCTGAATTCTCATGTGCTTTATGGTACACACAGCACTGCTGTATACAGCAAAATGTGGTGTAGCGCCTACATCAGGATGCATGCTGACTTTAAATTAGACCTAGCTTTACTAAAAGGGGTTTGTAAGGTGACCCAGGATTATTCTTGTGAACTCTATGAGCCTTTGAATGACGTGTGCTCTGCTGTACTCGCCCTGAGAGGTGAAGCCTTCTCACAGTCAGTTGGTGACAATGGGAGAAGTTAAAATTCTCTGAGGTTGTGGCTGTCCGACAGAATTTAAATTTCAGGGAATCTTCAGGAGCAATGAATTTACAGTGGTCATGTTACAGCAAGACTTTAGTTTGAACTTGAAATGGTTGCCTGTGATTTTATCTTGCCTGTGTTTGCGTTGTGCAGACATGTCCTTGCTCTGATTCACAGACTTATTATTCACTAAAATATGTCCTACTTTTGGTGCTGCATTATCTTTTTTGCTCAACTATATTGCATTAGTTACTAAGATTGGATGCCACACTTGATTATATGAATCACTCTGTCTATTATTGATGAGGGTGTTATGACTTGAGAATAGGAACCAGAATAGTGTGTTCGTGGGGATCAGCGTTACAGATAGGAGAACACGACGCACATCTCACTGACATCACATGGCCAGCTCTGGAGTGTGGGTGGACATTTGCACTCACGAAATGTGTCCTTAGGCTGGCATTATAGGAGGCAAACACTAAGCAGCCTGACATTTTGTAAGTGTCTCTACTATATGATTTCTTTTCTCCTTCTTCTCCTCCTCCTTGCGAAAGACATTTCACTGCAATTACTTGTGAATTGCTCTTTTCAAACAACTAACTGGAAAAACAGCGCGTTAACACAACAAAACTTAGTACTCGAGTAGAAGTTACTTAAACTGTCCGGCTGACGTTCGCTGCATGAACGTGCAACAGCCAATAACCAGATGACCAGATGTGGCTGTGGTTGCTGAGTTTGCTGTTTGACCGAGCTGTAACCACGGAAAATACCCGCTGCCTCGCCATCTCTGGACGGAGATGCACTGTAGCTCCACTCTTGGCAGTTGTCACGCGAAACGCTATGACATCATTTATCAACATCCATGATTATGATGTGTCTTTTTAGTTAACCTCATATCATCATCTGTTGATTGGCATTAGTAAAAGCAGTCTGAACCATGATTTCTATACATCTGATACACAACTGCAGGGAATGATTCACCACTCACTGTTTACCTTCCTCAATTGTACTATTATTACATTTCTCTGCTTCACCGAAAGGGAATCTACTGCCAAGGGTGTGGAGGTTACTCAACAAGGAACGGCTCAAGACCTGCCAAAGTCTTTTATCACCTCCCTGGTAACAGTTTAGACATGTCTGGGATACAGCGAGCTGCCTGTCGTGTTTGACTCTTTACCCCAAACCTGTAGCTCAGATAACACTGACGTGGATTTGCATTGAGCAAGACGGACCTGTCTCATTAGAACTTGATGGGATGATAAGAACACCCAGAGCTGAGTGTAGTTGTTATCGTTTTTTCCTTGCATTGGCACGAGATGCTGCAGAATCAGGCCACGGTCGCACTGTGGAAGTCATAAACATGGATTGTCAGGGCAGACAAGTTCTCCCTGTGATATTGTGTCTCTTGGCGCTCTACTTTGGCAGTGTAAACACTAACTTCTCCTCATGCACTTTTTCTATAAACATCATCATCCTGTGGTCAACATGTAGAAATATATAGCTTCGTTTTGTTTTATGACCTCGTTGCGTTGGGTTGTGGAAAATGCCACGACGTGTTGTGTCCTGCACCCTGAGGTGTTTTTAAAGGCAGTAAATGAAAAGGTTGCCCTGAAATGCAAATTAGGTAGTGCTAGATAACTCAAGGCTTGATGCAAAATGGCAGAAGCTTATTTATGACTAACTGTAACTGTCTTTTATGAAGGATTGTGTGTGCAGACGGAGCACTTTTTTTGCAACAAAAAAACCTCACAACAAAGTATTGTATAACCAGCTATTCAGCTTAAACAATACTGTGAGCATTGTCATGATTTTGATATCATGCCAAATATCAGGAGAGATTTAGTGTCCTCCTACAGCCCTCAGTCTAAAGGGATGGACTTAAGCCAAACTTGTCTTCACCTCTTCCCCAGTCTCATCCATCCAGTTAATGTTCCCTGCATAGCCAATAGGATTAGTGCACCCCATAAGGTCAGAAGGACTCCCACAGGAAATAAACAATTATGCCAGTTCCTTGTCACAGGCATTAAATAGTCTTGTACACTCCAGGGAGGCAGATATGCATACATATCTTGGCCTTATCATCTCTCAAGCAAATGTACCCATTCACCCAGTCTTTTCAAAACAACACACACGTTCATGTAAGTAAGTTTGGTGGAAAACATGGAGTGGGGGGTTCCCAGGGCTAATTATAGGTCTCAGGTTTCAGGTTGGAAAGTCCATTTGTGGTGTTTTTTTATGAAAGACAAGGAGACTTGCAGCAGGAGGGTGTGGTGGCATCTTATGTGGTTTTACCCACCTAAAGCCCTCCAGGCTCATGTGTGCGCAGCCTTTTTTCTTTGATAATAAATGGAGATGGGAGGGGTCTTGGTCTCTGGTTCTAGTTTTTGCTCTCTTCAGTTATTCTATTTTCGTGGGATCCAGCTGTGTTGTGCCGCACTTCATGTGTGTTTCTCCAACACAACAAAGGGAGTTAATGTTATGTGTGCATGCTTGTGTTAAGGCTCCACAGTTGTAGTGACTGAGTCGAGTGTCTACTAACATGAGCTGAACAGGTTCAGACAAAGTTAAGATCCGAATTGACATTGTTATTGGTTGGGAAAGAGGGAGTCTGATATTGGTTGGATTGCCTCAGCAAGTAGGGCAGCAAAGGGAAAAATGTAAACAGGTTAGCACACCCTGTCAGCTTCTTCATCAGCAGCAAGTGGCTCACACACACATACACACACCTATGTGCACCCACACACAGCAGAGGCACTGCAGAAATCATAGTAATGCCACTTTAATCCAGACAGGAGCAGAGCCGTCACCATCTGCTGTGGCTCACCGGTTAGCATTGGGGTACCGGCAGTAGATTACAGCTGATCAAGGGGATTAAGAGATGAAACGCACTGTGACGATGGCCTCTGTTTGCATGCAAATCACTCATGTCTTTAAAGACACTGAGAGAGCAACTCATTTGTTTACTGAGAGGATTACGCCTCGACACAAGTCTGGACTCTTTGCTCGGCTCATGACCCAGGGCCTGACGTTTGTCCACCCAGCATCGTTATAAACATGAACTTTTGTTTGTTTAACAGGAAAATCCCTTTCGTTTATTTGTTTCTAAATCAAACTTTTCAGAGAGCAACATAATGAAATCACATTTAGCTATCTAAATGTATCCACCCATCCATTATCAGTACTGCTTATCCTTCGAGGGTCGCAGGAGGTGCCTGCTGGAGCCAATACAAAGGGACGTTGTTAGGTCCTGTTCAGTCCTGGTATTAACGTCTGTCTCGGGTGATGAAGCACAGGCGTGAACGCACCCAAGATACACTGAGGATGCCAAGTGAGGTCCATGGTCTGGGACACATGTGACCTCATTCTTTTAGCAGTGTGAACACACGTGTCCTGGGCCCATTCAAGTATACTACATCCTCTGACCCCCTACAGTTTAATAATTAACTGAAACTATTATTACACTTCTCAGTGTTTCCCAATCCATTGATTTATTTGTGGCCACCTCTGCAATATTAAGTCTGACTTCCACATATTGATTTTCTATTTTCTTTTCACTGTTTCAAATGAGTAAAATCGTATTTCATTATAGAGCGGAGCAGAGTATTGATTCACTTAGCCCCTCCTTGCTTGCTCTCTCTCTCAGCCTCTTTCTTTCACACACACACATACACACACACACTGTAAATGAACCCGTCTGTCAAACTCAGACAGGCTAAAATCAACATCACTTGGTTTTTGCAAACAGAAATGAAGTACGTATTTGTTTGCATACAGAGCAGGGAAGTCAGAGCCAATCACATGTGGTTAGAGGAGACACAATCTAAAGCCAGGTGTGGACTGCACGCTTAAAGCTGTTCATTTATGTTTGGATCACCAGAGACGGATGTTAGTACCAGGTCTGAACTATAAACCATGTATATAGTACAAAATATCCTGGATGCAGGTGCCTCCATCTTTTCCTTGTGACATGGTGTTAAGCCACGGTATTGCGGTCCATGGAAGTGACAGGGTTTATAACCTATACAGCAACCAGGGGGCAATAAGGGTGATATGGCCTCACTTTGGTGAAACTGACATGTTGTCTGAACAGGGCCACAGTTATTGTGACAAAGTTTTTTAACCCCACTCTTCTGTGCTGCTTGTAGCGGAGATACAGCTGAAATATGGAGGATCAATTTCTATTTAAAGGTACTATTCAGTATATTCATGTTTACAAACCAAAACATATTTTAGTTAAAAAACACCAATGTATTAAATTTAATATTCAAATCCAGGATGATTTCAAATCTAAGGAAAAGTGTAATTATACCACTGGCATCATTTCTTGGGCTCTCGTGACTAGAATAGGATTCGTCATTATCTGTTAAAATGTTTGATATTTGCAAGACCATGAAGATAATGTGACTGTATGACAGGAATAATAATAGCTAAGGAGACTCTAATTGTGTTCATGTTGTTTACCATTCCTGGTCCCTTCCCTTCGCATCACATCAGCATGCTGACCTCATCAGATCGTTGCTAATGTGATAGAGAATCTGGCATATTTGTGGTGACAAACAAGATTACTCAATAAAAACACTGGGTTCCAATCGTTTACCACAAGGTTGTCTGTCGTCTGTCTATACTTATCTACGCTTAGATATTGTCAAATGAGTTTCATAATTCTCTGAATCAGTCTTCCTCCCTCTCTTTCTCTCTCACACTCCTTGCTTGGTTGGGAAAGAAATGTCTCTTCCATCTTATCAGTCACCGCACCCTCTCCCTCCCTCCCTCTAAAGGAAGTTGCCTCCATGCGCGAAGCTCTTTCTTGATGTTATTTTCAGGGAATAGTTTGTCGTCTGCCGCAGATAGCAGGTCCAGATTATTTTCCGTCCTCGGTCAAGATTGCTTGGCGGAGAGCTTGACATGCAATTAGGTCTTGTGACAAGCGGCGCTCATTGTCGCTGTGAAGCCCGTGTGGAAATGTTTTGCACATTGATTAAATCAAGCGAAGGCTCAGAGCTCACGTGAATCCTTTTTACTTTGTGGCAACAGGCTTGATTTCTTGAAATGTTTTTCCTGGGGGCATTTTGCTGGAAAAGTCAACATTCTTCGCTCCTGTTATGAACCTATAGATGTGCTCACCTGGCTGCACACCGCTCTCTGCCTCAGGGGGGTCAAAGAGCAAAAGTAGAGCAGGTGGGCTGAAGTAGAGCATTCTGCGTTCTGTGATTTTTTAACCACAGTTATGGATGACTCAGCTCAGCGCCATGAATAGCTTCTAATTACTGCAGGACTGATAATCTGCACATGAAAGCGCACATGCTTTCTGTGCTACAGTTCTATATTATATCATTAAGTATACTCTCGTAATTATCTGCACACTACATTGTTTTTTAATACATAACATTTTGTACTAAAATGATACAACATATGTGATGGTGGACATGAAACATGACTTTGGAAAGCTTCTGCAAATTACAACTCTCAAAGAGAATAGATTCTCCAGAGATTTCATTCTTTATTTAGTATTTTTGAGATGTTACTGGAGCTGTATCAACACTGTCAAGAATAATTTAAAATGTATCCAGCTGTGAGAGCTTGTCTATTCCTGTTGTGATTTGTATTATAGGGCAGTAATGCACACAATGAACACAGATAATTTTGCTGTCCTCATGTCCCAGTGAGGTGTCCACATGATTGCTTATATTCGTCTTATTCAGCTTATTCGTCTCAAAAAAAGCTGTTTCCAGCGACAAAATTTAAATGTAAAATATCTGGATCCTTACATTTTTCTGGAGTTTGTCTTTCACATTTAGAGATTGTAGCAGGACGATGTGTGAGTCAACAGGAAAATATCTGGAACATTCAAGTGGCACCTGGGTAGAGCAGCAGGAGGCCGGACATGACACATTCTTATATGAGAAGCACTGTTTTTCTTTACAGCACATAACCTTACAGGATCGATATTGAATTGTAGGTTCTGCAGTTTTTTACAAACATATGAATGAAGCTTTGTGATGCTGACTACAAATCATATTCTCCACGTAAAGAGACATTAAGGAACATGTCAGTGTGTAGTACTGCATAGCTCTGGATGAAATAAGAATCAAAAATGTCTTTCTTCTTTCTTTTCAATATATATGTTTATTGCAGTAATTTTCATGATTCAGATAAGTCTCTGAATTGCTCTCGATGGGTTTACTTCTCTCACTTCCAGTTTCTGTTGCATCATGTGGTATAATGCCGCGCTGTCGTTTGTTGAGGGAGAAAGTGGGAACACTTGTTTTGATGCAGCTGATTTCCCTAATGACAATGCTGCAGAGTCGTTGTCACTTGGAAGTGAGATTGAAAAGGCGTATGAATGGAGGACACATTTTTAATATGATTCATCGTGGGAGCCCTACTCAGACGCCAGCAAGAAAATCACATCATTAGCACTTTTTATACATTATTTTTACATTTATTTGTGATGTGTGTGATTGTTGTAATTTGTGAAATGCAAAAATTCACATAGCCATTAAAAATGTAACAAAATATTTGTCTGTAACAATCTGGCGCAACACATGAAAGTGTCCACCATTATTTATATGCATTGTACATTTCAGTGCAAAGTACAAATCTATGCAACCCAGTGCATGTGAAGCGGACTGAGACCTTTTCCTCATATGTTGACATACATGAAGACACGCCTCTCCTGAGGGCATTAGGATGCCATCTGCGGTTTGCCCCTTCAAACCATCAACACAGGCATGAAAATATTACAAACATCCAATATATTCAAAGGGGTAGACCATGTAGCAATCTAATTAAACAGGAGGAATCTACCATGAGAAGCAGGCTGTTAATAAATACTGTATCTCATCCATTATTTATGGAAAAATTAAGTCAGAAGAGCGCAAACTTGTCCGCTAGAAAACCTCAGAACACAAGCCCTATTATTCAAGAATAATCGGTTCTCGAAATACAGAGATTTAGAAGATATGTGGAGGCGCAGAAACACAGCGGAGACGAGGAGGGTTGCCAGAATATAAAAGGGAAAAAGAAAAAATATTTTCCTTTTCTCGTACATGAGCTACATTGCTCGCAGAAAACACCAATTGAAGCGATTGCTGTTGGGGTCATAAGAATGGTGACCGCGGATGATGAAGCTCAGAGTTCAGCTCAGAGACGACCAAACTTTTATTTTGATTAAACCAAATCCATCTGGTTTCCATTTAAGTTTCGACTGAGTACTTATTTCTGAGAGAGGGGTGGGGGTCCATGACTGGAAACAAAAGAGGAGGGAAGGCTGCTGTGGTTTTCACATAGCGAGTGTGTGTTTTTGTTGCAATAGTTGAGGGTGGTGGGGGGATTGATTCATCTGATTCCTTCATGCCACTGTGGCACAAGCTGTATGTATTGTCTGCTGGGTTACCATGGCAACAGCTGCAGAGTAAGGAAATCTTTCTTTCCTCCTTCATACCCCCACCCTCCTCCTCTTCTTCCTTGCTGTCCTGTACCTTGTCAAATTTCTGCTTCCCTCTTTCTCCCTCCCTCCCTCCCTCCGTCTTTCCGACTTGTACAGACATGGTTTTCTGAGTTTTGGGTGGGGAGTGTTCAGGTATGCATTCACACACACACACACACACACACACACACACACGCATACACACACACGCACACATTCTGTCTGTGTGCTGCTGGTGTAACAGACTAGCGAACAATGAGTCTCAAAAAGAGACTTTCCTTTAAGAGGACCTGGAACTTCGGCACTGTAAGTAAACTGTGGTTCGCTGCCTGAGCCTCCTCTCCTTCCTCTGTATGAAGCGGTGAAACTCCTATTGTTAAGTCAGCTGTTTTTCTCATTAATTTCCCTCTTTGTCGCTCTTCTCTCCAATGTTCTGAACAGCTGTTTGAAGCTGCGGGGACTCGTGGCTGTTTGTTTGCGGGGTGCTAGAATCAGCCTTGACTTGATTTTTCTTTTCTTTTTTTATCCGTGTGTTTAACAGTTTACATCTCAACCCAGAAACTGACGGCAGGAACATGCCTAAACAAGACAAAACTCACTTTTGACACATCAGAAATCACTTTGTGAGCGGAGTGAATGAGCTGCATTTACATTTGTGTAATGTTGATTATCTTTTAACTCATTCAACTAGGTCAGGTGTCAGCCAAGTAAAATCCTGTAATCGTATACCAACTGTTCAGCTAATTGATTAGTCACTGGGTTAATAAAAAAAAATGCATTATCCCAATAGATAAACTAATAAGAGCAGTGAATGCACTCTGCCTGACAGCTTTATTAGACTAAATAAATCATAGATATTTAGAAAAGATTAGTCTTTGCAGCATATTTAATTTAAAGCTAATTATTAGAGCAAACACATATTGAGTGTTTGCTGTTGAGCTGTGATATGCAAACTGATGTTTGACCTTTTGGTCGTTTGTTTTACTGAACAGACAGAGAGTTAAGGTTCAATACATATTAAATCAAATGTTATAGTTAAAACTGTTAAGATTATGCCTCTATTACGTTTTCTTAGGGTAAGGGTATATGCAGGTACATCCTCATATTGGCATCATCCCTGGCTCTAGTTTCCACCTATGACAATTGGTTGGACAAAAGCATATCGACTGATGAACGTGTGTGTTTCAGTCATGATGTCTCACTTCAGATCACACACACATGAATCTGTCGGCGTGATCATCTACGTTCCTTTAGCATGTGGTGTCTTGAGATGCCAGACTACACGGCGTGGGGGTTGTACCACAGTAAAGCTTGGAAGAGCATTTTCCACCTGAAGAGCCACATCATGCTCTTTTCAGAGCCGGTGGGAACTCACTGTGACTTGAACTGTGATTTTGTCTGTTTGCTTGATAACAGACAGACATGTACGGCACTCAGAGCGATTCCAACTGTGAAATTGGATATTTGCAATCTGACCTCCGATGAAAGGGATCAAAGAGGGCCTGCAGTGCTGCAGAGCCACCCACAGTGGAGCAGCTTGTCACCAGAGGTGTCGACAGAGGAAGTGTCTGTGGACAAGAGGGGATGGTGTGGATGGGTCATCGCTTCAGACTCATTGTAGGGGACTTGTGGTCAAGGAGGCAGTTAAAAAACACTCGGCGGTGTGTGTGTGGTCTAACCCCTGCTGCCTCACACACACACACGCACACACACCGCCCTCTGTATCTTTGCCAGCTATACCTGTTCAACTTTTAATTATGTTGGTGTCAGTGCTTTAACAATTAGTCATTCAGCTAATTAGCTGATCTACAGTTTATTAACCGACAACAATTTATCATTTATGTCATTTATCAAGTTAAAGAGCAACATATCTGTTTTCCAGCCGCTCATACATGAGGATTTTCACGTATTTTCTATTTTAAATCATCTCAAATGGAATGTTTGGGGGTTTTATATTATTGACTGGACAAATCAATGTTACCTTGGACATTTTCCCACAATTTTTTGCAATTTGATAAGGCTTGGGTGTATATAGCCCCATTCAATGTACCCAAGGCCACTGTACAGAGTAAGGAAAGGAATGAAGGCAAACAGTTTATTAATAGAAAGAAATGGTTTGATTTGAAATAAATCTGATATGATATTGTTATAATTAATAATATAATTAATAATAATTATATGACACTTGATTAGATAGTAGGGTTTTGCCATATTACATTTGTTCAGATGTAATAGTTCCCCTCTGACACATGTATGATTTAGAGAAGCTGAGCTATGACATCATTAGTGTGTTGACTCCATCGTGATTTATTGTAACTCCCACTTATTACTGTGCGTGTCACTGAGGAGATGGAAGTTTCATTCCTACAAGACGTAGATGTCCTCTAAGACGTAAAATCTCTCCCTGTGGAGGCTTAAGCATTAGCAATGGCTCATTAAACATTGACAATAGTGAATATACCAATTCACATTTACGTCACATTGTTTGATGTCTGTCTTGTTCTTTAAAACGAACCGCAGTCTCAACACTCCATATATTTAAGGTTAGAGGTTTAGCTGTTTTTAGATCCAAAAGGGACGGACAGATGGAGTGGGTGTTCTCTCCTTTCTCCCTCCTCTGTTTCAGCTTCATGTTGGTCTTCGTGCTACCCACCCATGATTACTGTACCACCACAGAGGGGGCTGGCGTTTGGGTGTTGACTGCAGTCGGGAGCTCCGTATAGTCAGCAGCAGCTGAGTTGTAAAGGGACTGTGGCGGACAATTAGTGGTTTAGCGGTCTGCGTCTGATAGAGATTTTACATGTGGTCACTCCCAAAATGGAAGCAAGCAGCACATGACAGAGGTGACGTCCTCGGCCTTCAGATGGCCGGTTGAAGAGGCCGCTGCACGTTATGTCTTGACGCGTTCTTAGGCTGATTGATGAGGCTAATACCTGATATTCAAAACAAAACTTACAGCCAATTAAAAATTATACTACGGATAAACACAAAAAAATCCACCGTTGTTTCCTCCGCCAAGGAGGTTATGTTGTTTGTGTGTCTGTTAATTAGCAGGATTGCACAAAAACCACTGGCCATATTACTTAGAAACTATGTGGATAGATGTGTTATTGGTCAAGAAAGAAACCTTTAAATTTTGGTGCGGATCCAGATTAGACATTGTGTCCAGGATTTTATTTATATTTTTTACTCTATTTAACATTGTGAGATTGTCAACACTTGATTTTCATAGTCATAGATTCTGATGAAAACAATGACGTTTATAATTTGGTGCAGACCCAAATTAAATTCCTGATCTAATGAATCTAACAGTGGATTCTTAAGTGGATATTTTTGGCCTTTGTGATTTTAGTTTGTCTTATATTTCTTGAGATATTGCAGCTCTACAATCCAGTATTATACAATGAAATACAAATTGTATCAACAGCTCACACCAAAGCTTAGTGTTTGGGAATAAGAGCCTTGTTTAGTTGCATTATCAACCTTGAATATTCACACTTTGAAGAGGCAGCTCAGCAAACACTCTTCTGGAAATAGTCTCCCCTTTTCAGATGAATCCTCCAACGCACAGATTTTTACTGTTCTTGGACCAAACCCTGAAATGCGCCTCTCATATCCTCCCCTGCCTTTCAATTTATTTACGATAACAGCTTCACAGATTAGGCGTTAAATCTCTCTTTATTAGCCCGACCAAAAATAATGCAGTCAGGTTTTTACAGAAGCCCAAAAGCTGAATAATTGCGATCAAATATTTGTGGAGCCATCATGAGATCAGGCACGTGTAGTGTTTTTATTGAGCATCATTCCTTGGCTTTAATTACACACCAGTTACAGAAAGTTGTCACCGTGAAATCTCCATGCTCACCGGGGGTGCTGGTGCTGTTAGGCGTCTATTCAGCAACATCTACTCATGCATAGACCACTTACTTCCTGAATTAGCAAGTGAAAGGAGGACCATTAAGGCCAGTGATGGCCTCTCAAGCAGCTCTGCCCTGATGAGCTCTGATCTGTGTGGCTACAGTTTGCAGGAATGCAAACCTGTGAGTGTGAGGAAAATATAAAATGAGGGGTGGGTCCTGTTGTGGAGGTGTGAACAGCTGTGTGTGGTAGCAAGCAGGGGTCCACCCACTTACAAATGAATGTTTTCTACTAGCACACACACACACTCACATTCTTACAACACACACCTCAGAGCTACTGGTCAGATGCCTGGAGAGACGCTGCTATCAGCAAAGTTTTCAGCCTCTTGTCTCAGGACAGGAGGTCATGAGAGCAGCTCCTCACTCATGTCTCTCTTTGTTCTCTTTCAGTCTGCGGCTTCTTCAGATGGCGGTGAGTACCATTCATTTACTACCACTTAAAAAAAGGGAAGCTTAAGTGTTAAAAGCAGAGTAGAATTCAAGCTATTTTATGGGCTATTTGGGATCTTGAAACTCAAGTAAACAAATGGCTTGTTAACAGGATTTTAAAGCATTTCATTCCTTATTGCTGAATCTTTTTCATCCCGTCTTGCTCATATTTGCTGCTCTGTCCATTTTTTCCCTGCGTCTGCATTTTTATTTCTCATTTTCTGCTCTAGCCTCAACAGAGGACTTTGTCGCCGCTCAATAAAATGGTCTAATAAAAAGACTTTTAGTGAGAATGATGTATGCACTACAGGCAGCATGTCTCATTAACAAAGGATGTTTGTTGAGCGTGTTTTGGGTCACAGTCGGTTCTAGCGTGCATGCTGTCTGGTCCTTCCCTTTCATAGCAGTTAATAACATTTGCTAACCGGCAGACCAAGGCTGCGGTTGTGGACACGCAGCACCGCTCCTTTCACTGTGGATGTGGATCAGACATGCAGGGCTGTTTGCTTTCTAAAGCCATCTCATTAACTGAGCCGCACACAATGTGGTAAACTGGGATCTCAGAAGCCTCAGTCCTAATACATTAAACCGTGTCCAAACAAATGGCATGTCAGCAAACTGTGGACACAAAGTGACACAAGGAAATCAGTCATCTGGCCTGTCGTCATAGTGAAAAAGATAACTCCCTGCACTTTCACAAAATCACATCTTCTGTTTATCTGTAACCAATTCTATTGTGATCCTTTTGTTTTGGTTTTACTCTGCACACCCTCCCTGCTTGTCCTGCAGCCCTAAAGTGGCCATCTGCTGCCACGATAGCAGGTACTGCAGAAGAAGTGCCTCCTTCTCCACTTTAGTTGACCCCCAGCTCCAGCTGGATCCTCACCCAGTCTCCCTCCTTTTGTCGTCTGTGTCTCCTCTCTTCTTCTTTTAATCTTCTCCCTCTTTGTGCTACACCCTGTTTGCTCCTCTTTTATCACCTGAGTGGCATCTGCTGTTCTGCTCCCTGTAGGATCTCATCAGATGTGTTGTGCTCCACACGTCCCTCTAGAGCTGGTAACAATAGCACCAGAGCCAAAATCAGTTTTTATTTTTTTAACCTATGTGGATTTATGTAGTTTCACCAAATATCTTACACTTTTGTGCAGTCCTGTTGAAGATGTGTGTTAATAGAAAAATGTGTTTTATTTTGTCTTAATTAAAAGGTAAAAAAGAACAAAAATGCAAAAGTCCACAGGAATATGAAAAGTTTTACGTTTTACCCTTTGAGCTCTCTAAAGCTTTGCATCACTCTCCTGCTCCTGCAGACTACAGTGGAGTCCAGTTGCAGGGATGCTGCAGCCAGAGCAGCCTGAACAGCAATGGCAGTCTTCCAGGAGTGGGCAGCCACCGGGGGGTTCCAGAGCAGCGCGTTGCCAGCTGGGCCGCCTGCTTCGAGCGGCTCCTCCAGGATCCAGTGGGCGTGCGCTACTTCTCGGTACGCTGGGTAGAAAAAGTTTGTCATGACGATTGAATGTTTGTGAAGTAGTGTTGAAAACAGCTTCAGAATTCAGATGTAGGAGTTAAACACAGGGAGTCCGTGCTACAGTTTAGAATAAGTTAATTCTGCTCATTAATTCAATCAAAGGAGAAGAAAGGTCAAATAAATATTCATTTATACTTGAGAGGGCACATTGACCCACATGTAGTGCAGTGATGTCAGTGCTTTTCTTAACAAATACTAGTTATGTATAAATTTGGTTCAAGTTCAGAGCCAGTTTTCCTTTATGTTACCAAACCTCCCACATAAAAGATGTGTGGTTGAATTTAGCCCACGACACCTTCAGAACGCTCCGCATTTAGTCCCGGCGTCCCAGAACCACCTCCCTCCCTCACCATCCCTCAGCGCTGATCAGAGCCGCACTCGCCCACTCCATCCTGCGCCCTCACTTACACCAATTTTGGTCACAGCATAACAAAATAAAAAATTTTCCTTCCTCGCTAGTGGCTCCAGCAGCAGTAGCAGCAGTTCTGGGAGGATGAGAAAGTGATCAGCACTTTGAGATCATAGACAAACTTTTTGGGATTGTGTGTCTCCACAGGAATTTCTCAAGAAAGAATTCAGCGAGGAGAATATCTTGTTCTGGCAGGCCTGTGAATACTTCAGTCATGTCCCTGCAACTGATAAAAAGCAGGTAAGTCCACAGTATGCAGCTACAGATGCAGTCAATGCTTTGTGCACTGTTGTACAATGTGAACTTCACAGTGGTTCAATTTTAGTTGTCTTGACAGCAGTGGTTTCCAATTTATCATTTTAGACACCTGAAGGACTCCATGCTTTTACTTTCTCAAATTCCATTAATAATCTCTGCTTCCTCGGGCTTCATCTACACTACTATGTTTATATTTATATTGTACCACTGTTGTTATTATGGTCAGGGTATGATATAGAGAGAACACAGTTTAAATACGCCATTTTGAAAAAAACTCTATGGATGTAGCCTCATGTTTATCTTGTCGACAATCAATCACTGTGTGAAACAGTTAGACAAGAAGACACAACATGGAAAAAAAGCTGTCTGCTGTTGTTTTTTTAATTCTTCATCACCTCTCCCTTTTCCTCGCAGCTGTCTCAGAGAGCAGGAGAGATCTACAACAGCTTCCTGTCCAGCAAGGCCACCATGCCGGTCAACATCGACAGCCAAGCCCAGCTGGCCGACGACGTCCTCACCTCCCCACGCCCCGACATGTTCAAGACCCAGCAGCTACAGGTGTGAACAGACAGCAGCAGAGATGATTAAATGAGACACCACAATCTGCTGGTTGATTTAAAAAAAACAGTGTTTCCACAGTTATTCCAATGTTTCACCTCTTTGATTATCAAAGGCTGAGGCTCAAGACTTTTTTACTCGATGGTGTTAACAGTATTATACCCCATATCTCTCATAGGGGGTTTGTTCTCAACTCGCCTTTAGCCACTTTGCACAAACATATTGAGTCTTTTGGTGGCCATCTGGGTTTGTTTACGAAAGGGCTCTGAGGCTTTACCAGAGAGATAAACACAAACTGGCATACACCCACAGAGAATCTAGAGCATACTGTACACACAGACACATAGACGAGCAGTCGAGAGATCTGTATATTTCCAGCCTGCACACGAGCATGGTAGAAATTGTAACTGTTGAGACACCTGTCATAACATTAGCTATAACCATATGTTAAGACTAGTATTTTTTGTCTCTCTGGTTTTAGTCTGTTCCTTCCTCTTTTCTCACTTTCATGAACCCTCGTGACTTCTGTCTCCTCATCTCCAGATCTTCAACCTGATGAAGTTCGACAGCTATTCACGATTCCTCAAGTCCTCGCTTTACCTGGAGTGTATGCGTGCTGAGGTCGACGGTCAGCCCCTGCCGGACCCCTACCAGATCCCCTGCAGTCCTGCGCCATCCAAACACAGTGCCAGCTCGGACCGCTCCACCCTGTCCACTCCAAAGAAGGTGCCACAAGAGGCTAGACTGCTTTAAAGCGATAAGAGAGGAGAATGTATGATCATCAGTTCAGTGTGACAGGTTAAGAACATATTGTTTGTCTTCCGTCTCACAGGAGGTCAGAAAGCAGAGGTCAGGGAGGCCACTGAACGAAGACAGCAAAGACGAAAGCGCAGACAAGAAACGTGGGATCTTCTTCTCGTGGTCCCGCAACAGGAGCTTTGGAAAGGGTCCAAAGAAGAAGGAAATTGGAGACGTTAACTTCGGTGAGAAATTAATTAAAAAGCCTGTTGCCTTCTGGTTACAAAGATCCCCACTGAGTCTTCAGCAGCACGCAAACTACAGTTCTTAAGTGTCCACGAACAATACACCAAATCACTGCCAGCTCCGGGGTTGTCATGAACAACATGTAGGGGAGGCATGAGGAAACACAGCTGCCCTGCACTGATCTCACACACACACACACACACACACACACACACACACACACACACACACACACACACACACACACACAAACACAAACACATCGCTGGCATTATTACACAGTTAAGAGAGAATTATGAGCCAAGAGCCAGCATTTTAAAGAAACCAGTTTCAATATGGTGACGTGAAATGTATGTTTTAATGTTGATGGTTATAACATCATATTGTATAAATATAATAAAATGTAGCCTCACTAGTGCAGTGGCCATTCTAAACATACTTATTTGTAATGGGTTGTTTGCTTGGCCTGTGGTAATACTGGTTGCAGCCTCCTTCCTGAAACTGTAAAAGTGGCCTGCAGTGCTCAGTCCACAGAACCCCGTGTTCTGTTGATTCAAAGTTCAGTGAAGCTCGACTCGGTAACAATGCACATGCCAACTGTGACATTTAAGACTTGTGAAATACACAAATTATGACCATCTCTCTTTTATTTGGTTGGAAACATCCTCCTTATGCTTACAGTGTATCCTTACCCTTAAGTTGTCAGATATACAAAATACAAACGCCTTCTTTGCTGCCAAGGTTTTGAGTTGGAAAACTACGACCATCAAAAGAGTTATTAGTTCTGCTATAGCTTTACAGTGATGGTATTATGTACGTTCACATCTCATTTAATCTGACTAGTGTTGCTATTAATTCTTCTCTGCATCAACTCATCCTCTTTTTTTGTGTTTTGCACAGACTTCTGGGGCAGTAATGGGCGGAGGGAGTCCCAGGGCTCCTTGTCGTCCGGTACCAGTCTGGAGATGGCCACTTCCTGCTCTGCCAGCAAGATTGAGGTAAGATTCCTCTGGACAGATCACCATGGCAACACAGGGCCCAGTCTCTGGTGTAGTCATCATTAAAGGCCAGAGCTGGGTTTTTTTTTTACTCGTCAGCCCACTCACTTTTTGTTTATAGATGGAATCATTTAGAAAATGAAGAAATTCATTTACAACTGAATGTATGTATCACACATTCTTCCATTTTGAGCTAAATTAACCATTTAAATCATTTTCTTTCCCTAGTCTGATAATCGCCACTCAGTCGGTGTCTGGGAACGCGCCCCCAAAAACTGCAGCGTGATTCTGCCCAACGGTTCCTGCTCCTCTATCAGTCTTCGGCCCGGCGCCTCCATCAGGGACGTCCTCCATGATCTCTGCCAGAGCATTAACGTCAACATCGCAGCCGTCGACCTCTTCCTGGTGGGAGGGGAGAAGGTGAGGTGGGGCGGGGGTGCGCAGAGTCTTCCAACAAATTACTGACGATGCAGAGAACATCTGCTGCTAATAGATCAGGAATCAGAGCGGTGCTGCGAGGAGCTCTTGAATGAATTGACTCAGCTCTCTTGTTTATTACGACTCCTACTTTGATAAATACAGTATGACTACACTTAACATTTAAATAGGCTTTGTTTTGTTGTGAGGAGTTATTGTGAGAAGTTAAGTGAAAAAATCTGAACTAAAATTGGACAGATTAGAAGATTTTACTGCAGAATATGTAAGTAGTTCAAGGTCTTGGTAAAAAGATTTTAGTTTTCGGGATTTATGTGTTGATATGTGTGATTTTATACTTTTCTTTCCTTGTAGCCTTTGGTGTTGGACCAAGACTGTATGACCCTCAGCTCACGAGACCTCAGACTGGAGAAGCGAACCTTGTTTAGGTGAGACAACACATCAAACTTTGGCTTCATACGTCAGCTACATATTTTCAGTTTATTCTTTTAATGCTGTGATATTTACTTTTACTCTGTCTGCTCTCAGATTGGACCTGGTTCCCATTAACCGCTCCGTGGGTCTGAAAGCCAAACCCACCAAACCAGTCACTGAGGTCCTACGTCCCGTGGTGGCTAAATATGGCCTCCACCTCAGCGATCTTGTGGCCAAAATAGTAAGTCACCCCCCCGTCGCCTACAATGGCTTAATGTGTTTGAAGCTGCTGTGTGTCTGGAGAGCGAGTGTGTGACAGTGCCATAGGGTGGAGGATCTTGGTCAGGGGAGGGAATCGACCGCATCCTTTTCCATCTCTACACAGTGGTTAGTGCTCTGACTCAGCCCAGCCTCTGAAGATGGAGAATCGGGGCTATAATTAAGAATGACGACACTCCTCAAACATGCCGACTCTTTACTCCTCCCCTCAATCCCTGCCAAATGATTTATTTTAGTCTTGTGGGTTTCCAGGCATTATAACTGTATTATACTGTAGACCCGAGCCGAAACACAGTTTATAAATGAACCAAACTGCTCCTGCCCTCAGAAAACAACCGTATGCAAAGATGAATTAACTCGCAGCATATGTAGACTTCTGCAAAACAGGTGACGTCAGGAACCCGCTGAACGTCTAATTGTGTTTTGTTTTAGAGTGGAGAAACTGAGCCTTTGGATCTGGGTGCTCCCATATCCAGTTTGGACGGCCTGCGAGTTGTGTTGGACAAAATCGACCCAGCTTCAGGGAAAGGTAAAAAGATCGTACACAGTGTAATATTTAATCCCGAATACTAGAATGGCACACTTGAGCACATGCAGCAGCCAAGGCCCAGCAGTCCCCGTATGAAGCCACATTTAAATAGCACACACTCAATATCAGTCCCCTAAACCTGTCTGATTCAGTTCTCTGAATTAGTCCCTGGGAAATCAGTGAAAATAATAATAGACAGAAAATAATAGACCTTTAGATATTTTTATTCCCTCTGTTATTTTTTTTAGTTTTGCGTCAGTCACACGTTAAAAACTCCCTCGCTGTTAATGTTTTACAAACATTTTAGGAGGGGACAACTGGCTTGGACGTTTGCATTCTCACATAAAGCCCCTCAAGAAAGAGTTTAGGAAAATCTCCAGAGTTCCTTGCATACCTGAAAGCAACTAAACAAACAACAAACCAACAGAAGTGAAAATACAACCTTCTTGGTGGACAGCCGATTATAAACCACGTCCACCTCTGTTATTCATGTGATTATCTCATTTAAGTTTTATAAAGCAGACATTTTAATTGTCCTCTCCTCTCTCTCTCATTTATTTCCCTCTTTCAAACAGACAAATCCAAGTCTTCCACTCTTAAAGGCCACCCTCCTACCAGGAGTTTTTCTGCAACAGTAAGTTCTCACAACATTTTCAGTGTCTCGTTCACAGGTGGTGTTGTGTCCTTTTCTGTGGCTTTGCTGCTTCTGCAACATTCAGTATCATTGAATATCAGCCCACATTAATCTTTATTAACACATAGCCAATGCTAAGCCATCCGTTGGTGTTTATTTCCTGTTTTTTTGTTTGTGTTCTTCGACCTAACACTGCCTGTGGCTGACTCACTCACTCATATTTCTCCGTGCTCGAGTTACTGCACCATATGTAGTCAGATCGGCCCAGATACTGGCAAGGTCAGAAAAGACGCTGAGCCACCAGATGGACCCGTCTCATCTTTATTTGAAGGTCTCAGTAAATCTGGACACTCGGCTCAGTAGGGTGCTCAGCAGCTCATGCTTACCCCCATCCCCCTCCCACCCTCCATCCCTCCATCCCCTAACAGAGTGCATTGTTATTGTTGCATCTGCAGGGAGATGAGAGGTCAACACCAAAGGACTTTTCTGTGAGAGCAAGTGGACCAGACTCAGCACTCCCAGGGGAAAAGAGAAAACAGAAAAAGATTAATATAGATGAAGCTGAAGGTAAACCCCCCTTTTCCTTCATTCTCTTTCTCTTTTCTTTCTTTTATTTGTGGTGGATTTCTTAGCTTCGCTTCGCCTCAGGACTAACTGATATCTTTGGCATCTCTACAGGGTTATCTGTCTCTGTCAGGTGCGAGGCTGCTGCGCTGCATGTTAAACCCAATTAATCCCTTTCTTTGAGGCGTTCACCTGTTCAGAAAGTGAGAGAACTTGTTGTGGTTTGTTTTGCAGAATTCTTTGAGCTGCTGAGCCGGGCGCAGAGCACCCGAGCCAATGACCAGCGCGGACTCCTGAGCAAAGAAGACCTGGTGCTACCTGACTTCCTGCGTCTGATCCCACCCATCTCCTCCTGCTCCGTCTCCTCTGACTTGGCCTGCTCCACTCCAGATTCACTAAAACAGAGCAGAGAGAACGGTGTCCCATCGCGGGCGCCCTTCACTTCCAGTCTTCGCTCTGAAAGCCTCGACTCCTCCCTCAGCTCTAGTGCCAACGGACACTCCGGAACCAGGCGGTGCCTGCTGCCCCCTCCCCGCCACCCAACTTTCGGCATGCACCTGTCCCCCATCCCCCGGCCCTCAGACACCCGGCCGAGCCTCCGCACCGTGGAGGAGGACACCCACTCTGACCTGACACTCGTGGGTGAGGGCGACATCAGCAGCCCCAACAGCACATTGCTGCCCCCGTCGCCGTCCCCCATGCTGTCCTTCGATAGCAGCCTGCCCGAAGCCAACTTCACTCCACCGCCACCCTACCCCCAGTCTCAAGACGCAGGTGGAGAGGAAAAGTCCACTTCAGGTATTTCTACAGTGTAACCAACCAGTGCTCCGTGTGTTTGCGTGTGTGTCGTATGTGCATGTGTGCGCCCCCTCTGGTGGTCTCTACCCGTCCACCACCCCGATCAAACCCCCTCTACACTGACCCTGATGCACTTTAATGACAAATTGATAATGACTCTTTCTCAATTTGCCAATTTCCTCTTAAACTGATTTGTTTTACTGAAACATAGCAGAGCATGTGTGTGTGTGTGATCATGATTACACTCAGATCATCATGTAAATAGTGATGTGTATATTTTGTTCAGTCAGTAACGTTTACTTTGATGTCACTCCCCACTCCACAAATTGTTGGGTTCGCCATATGACTGGAGTTTATTCCAGTTAGAATTTATTTTGTAGGTTTTGGGTGCATGAGAACGCTGATGTAACTGACTGCTGAGCTTTTTTAATATATGAATACTGCATACAGATAAATAATCAATATTTGACAGTACTGTAGTCAGTAAATGTTGTACTGAGGTTTATAGTTCAGAGCAGCCGAAAAACAATGAAAAGTGGTGAGATCAGCAGATGTTTCCAGGTGTTACAGGTTCATGAGGTTCATCTTATACAATTAGAAAACATTGTAGGTCAGACCCATGGAAATTTTGCACAGTGTTGGACGTGCTGATGCTAATCGGTCATTACAAAACAAATGCTGTATTCCTCTCCATCCCACCACCTCTAGTTAAGCAATTCAACAATGTCAGCGTCCAAGAGCTTCTTCTTCTTCTCCTTATGTAACGCTCTACAACCAGTGACTCATTAAACGGTGTCGGCTCGTGCTGCAGCAATTTGAGCAGCGGTGAAAATAATTAGTCACCGAAGGACAAGTGCTTCTCAGCGCCGGTGACACTGTTGAATTGCTGTCATTCTTTATCTGGGTCACCCCACTCCCTCCCTCTCTCCCTCTCTCTCTCTCAAATTCCTGTTGTAGATAATCACTGCCAATAAACTCTGTACCTGTGATTGAGTAGATCTAATAAATGTTAGAATTGGAAATCACTCTCGTCTGTCTTTTTACACGTTTGTAAGCCCAGTATCCATCCTCCTCCTCCTCCTCCTCCTCCTCCTCCTCCTCCTCCTCCATCGCCACCTCTTCTCTCCTCCTCCGCATGCCTTCTTTCCGCTCTCCTTTAGCTCGGTCTCATTTTGTCTTGTGGCTTCTTCTTTTCGTCAGCTCCCACTCCTTTCTGTGTACTTTCATGTGTGCGCTCGTTTTCATGGAGCCGCTGCTTGCTGTCTCCACATTGTTGTGTGTGGCATGTTTGTGCGGTCTTGTTAAACACAGCTTGGTCTACCTGCTTGGTGTTTTTTTATTTATGGGGTCTCAGCTCTGTTGTGTGTAGCTTGCAGCGTGGCATTGTGGATCTCTTGATTCTGTCCTGTGTGTCAATTGTTTTCAAAGCTTGCTGCAGTGTTGGTTCTGTCAGTGTGAGGTGCAAGGTCATTGTCGTCTCCTGCAAATGGACTTTCATCCACTATTTCCAGTGTTCAACTATCATTTTTCCCGCTTTCCCACTGTGTACGTTCAGAGATGAGACTTATGGGTAAACAATCAAGTGGTGGGCTGATTTCTAAAGGTGTTGGATTCTTCTGCAGTTGTCAGATTCTGTTGCACCGTGTGTGTGTGTGTGTGTGTGTGTGTGTGTGTGTGTGTGTGTGTGTCAGATATCCATTTTTGATTCTAGCTTTCATGAAAATCCCAGGAAGCCTCTTTTGAAACTCTTGTGAACGCATAAAAAAAGAAGAAGATAATCACACTCGATACGTTCCCAACAACAAAGCTCGTTTGATGAATATCCTGCACTTCAAAGCTTTTAATCGAGGCGGCTGCAGACGTGTTCACTCTGACCTCGCCGCCTCGTGTTACTGGCCCGGTCTTTAATCAAAGGTGATATGACGATGATGAGGAAGAATCGAAGCCTTTCAGCTCCTCCGCAGACTCAATCCTCTTTTTCTGGTTGCTAAGTGCACGCTCCCGATTCTTCCCACCACCACCGGGCGCCATGGTAACCTTATCCAAGAGTTAACGGAGCTACAGATAGAAACTGTCACTGCTGGTTTTCATCTTATCTCCGGGGCCGTTTTCTCTCCCCATTCTCCAACTTAATAGCTAAAATTGGAACAACTATGATTCAACAAAGACATATTTTTAACACTGTTTGGCTGAATCTGCTGGAATCCGCCTCCGTTTTTTAACACTTTTTAGTCACTTTATGAAGTTGTTAGAGTTTGAATTTGGGTGGAAAGACACTCGCAGGTACATAGTGTTCAAAAACTCACTGATTTAAATTATGAATTCAAAGCACCAAACAAATATGATTTAATTTATTTGTTTCTCTCTCACTGTCAATCAGATTGATTCAGTCACTGCAGACCCGCTCCAGTTTGTGTATTACTGTGTCATACTGACGCCCCCTGCTGTTCCATTACAGCTGATGTGGATCAACATCTCCCTTAAATCTAAACTTACCTAAGAGCTCATCACAACAGCAGGAAACATAAAGTGATGTATAAGAGAACTGAATGAATGACTAAGTCTAAATATGAGATTTTCCTTTATAAGAGTGTTTCTGTTTCTGGATACACTTTAAAAAAATTCACACCAGAGCACCTTTTTATCCAGAGGAAGAAAACTGCTGCTCTCTGTGCTCAAGTGGCTGTACTCACTGTCTGGCAGGTCTCAGGTCTGTAGGGATTAGGACGTCCACTAGGGGGTGACATCACACAGTGTAACTCCATTCTTATGAAACTGGGTTTAACTCAATAGTTTTTAGTTGAGTCAACAATAAAGCTGTATGTAGTACAAAGGATTCAATTAATAACAATTAGTATATTGTAGAGGAGACAATAATGAGGTTGTGTTTCTGTTTCCTGTCAGCAGTGAGGGTCAGAGGTCACCCACACACAGAAGATTAAAACCTCAGAGTAAATGAGACATCCACGATCATCAGAAAGTGCTCTGTAATGACTCTGTTTCCAGCCATGTGCACCCCAGGCACCATATGCCTCCATTTCCCCCCTCGGGCATAATTTCACTATCTGCTGCACTGTGTCTCTGCATCAGCTCTCAGAGCGGGCAGCCGCCGACCTGGGGCCGGCCTTATCGTCCATCTGGCGGTGAGAGCAGGGCTCCGCTCGGTGTTTCTCTGGCAGCCGGCCTCGGCGAGTGCTGTAGCTGGGTCCGCTCCAATCTGGCCGACCCATTTCAGCTCCCTGCTGCTGCTGCCATGACTGTGGACGAGTCTCACCACAGGAATCAGAGTCACCAAGTTTGAATATTGAAAACATCATGCACAATAAAATCCATAGCTGAAAAACAAAGACGTGAGACACTGTTCTGATGAGGTATAGTGAGGTTATGGCTTCAAGTCTTTCATACATGTTTCTTTATTGGTCTAAGTGACACATCTTTAGGTTTTGGACTATTTGTCTGATAAAATACTATTTAATCCTAATTAATTGCTTCGTTATATATCTTGTAAGAGAAGCACTGAGGGGAACATAGAGTAAGCTGATTGCTAACCACCAATAAACCAGGTCAAAGAAGTTCTGTTTATTTAAAGACAACTTTAAATTTGACAAAAGACTGGGAAAAACTTTTATGAGCTAATTGAAAAGAGGTTGCAGTCTCACTTGTGAAGAAGCAAAGTGTACATGAGAACAGTTTCCATATCGTTGCATATTTTCATGAGCTGAAGCAAACAAATTTGACCTTCACATGTCAATTTCAAATACATTTTTAAACCTGAAGCAATAAAGCTAACCAGTATTTCAAAATAAAAGAGAAGTTAGCCTTCAAAATTAAGATTTTCCCCATGTCTTCCTAAATGCCATCATACTGTGACCCTTCAGCTCTTGCAACACTTTAGATATAGAGAATGGACCAGCTGGGCAGAGAGGATGTATAAATCCCTTGTATTTGAAGTAGTCAGCGTTTTTAAATTTACGTAATCCTAATTCATCATAATGTGTCATCTAACAGCTCCACATACCAACATCCACACATCACATCCTGCGGAAAAGCCTGTGACGGAGATCCTTGTCGATGCTGCACAAGTTCTGACAAGTGGCCAGAATTATTTTTGATTTCAACCAATGTCGTGACAACTCGTTATCATCTCCTTCAAACCCACAATTTTGTAAAGTCCTCGTATTTGCTTTGGTGGTTTCAATCTAGTCGTCCACCTTGCACTTGTTATTTCGAGGGTCAGCTGCTGGAGCTCAGAGATTGTGTTTACACGTGTGCTGGACGGCAGTGAATCACAGAGTTAGGAGAGTCTCTGTGTTGAAGTGCTTGAGTTACCGAGGCCTCAGTGTTTCGAGTCTGAGGGGCCACAGGGTTCACAGGACAATTTGAGAGTTGCCAGTGTCCCGAAAATGAAATACAGGTGGTAATGATGAAATCTGCCACATGTGACGACGCCTGTCTTTCATCCTGGTTGAATGTCATCAGGTTCTTTCCCATGAGTTGGCAAATGAGCGAAGCAAGTTGGAGCAGCAGCGGTTATGTCATCAGGTCTGTCTTGACGACAGCTCTCCGGATTACACAACTGTAACACAAACGCAGCACGACGCAGATGTGTTCGTTCAAGTGGTGCAGAGTTAAAGTGTATGTGCACCCGTGGGTTACAAACTTTCCATGTCTTACATCCTCTGAAATGCGATGTATTGTATTGTAAAGTCAGTGCTCAGTCACCGTGTAAGTCATGATTGGGTTTTGTTGTATCTGTGTTTGGTTGCCGTGACAACCATATGTCAAATAAGGATAGTTTGCCTGTTGTGGTTTGATTTTTGTCTTTAAGAAATCTGCAACATGCAACAGTTGTTCGTTAAAATGTCTTATTTTGACCTATTTTGTTGTACTTATATATTATTAAATCACCAATTTTAGTCCAGGTAACACAACATTTCTGTTTGGTCGACTTTGAAGTGCTGCACATCCACTTTGTACGTGGCTTTGCTCATCTCTGGCAAACGAAGTATCTCGAATGAAAAAAACACAGCTAGCCAGTTGCCCAGTTTGCCAGTCGGCTGTTTTTTCCCAATGGATCATGTTAATTCATTGCCCTTTGCTTCCTAACGTAAATGCAACTTTAAGTCATTACCTCATCTGTGAACATAATTTGAGTCGCATCACGTTGATTTTCATCTGCATTGTTAGTGAAGATTGAGAAACCTCTAGTGGCTGAAGTTACATAGCGTGTTTAAGTGTTTGGTTGTTCACTGTATTTCACATTCACAGTTTTCTCCACAATCCACGATGTTTGATCTCAAATTTTCTTTTTCTTTTTTTTTTTGGGACGAACAGAAACAACCCCCAAAGCCAGATCACCTGGCGACAGGGCAGGTGGCACACAGCCAGTTCAGGAGGTGATGGACGTGGAGGGGGTGCATCTCGAGGAGGGGACGCTGGAGACGTCCCGGGGGGGAGAGGACTCTGAACTCAGCCTGAGCTTCCAGGGCTACGTGGCCGAGCTGCGGCAGTGCCAGAGCAAGATGAGGACGGGCCAGCTGCCCCAGAACGGCCGCAATCCACCGGAGGGCAACGACTGCAAGACTGAACTTTACAAGGCTACAATTGTCTAAAAGGGAACCCCCCACCCCTCCCCCCAACCCCCAACCCCCACCCCACTGCTGCACTTTTTAAGCCTGAGGCAACGTCTTTTGGAAGACAGCGAGTCAAACTGATGGGCTGCATGTAGAAAGATGTAAATGACCACTCCAAACATTACAGTGATAGATATTGTATATTTCTTCAGACTTCTGGCGTCTTTTTCGTTGACTTTTAGTTCTGGTTGTAATTTTGGGACAGTGGTACTTTTTGTTATGCTATAGTTTGATAATTAGGCAAAGAAATTCTATCTTGATTCATGTTAGACAGAGGACAGCCATGGAAGAAGCCACTTTAGGTTCCATTGTCTAATGAGGCATACATTACCAATTATTTATTTGTGATTTTTTTATTTATTTATCAGTTATTGGTTGCTGATAAGGGATTTACATTATGAAACGGATGAAGGGATTTAAATTTATTACAATTTACTGACACTATATAATTCAATAAATTAAAGTAACTTGGTGTCGTATCCAGCTTTTCTCCACTACTCTTCCTCTGAGGAAGATACAGTTAAAACCTCCAGAAGAAACTCGACAATATATTTTTAATGAACTTATTCCTAAAGCATCATTAAAGTATACATGCGACAAAACAAATCTTAACCTAAGTGTCTATTTATTAGGTTTTTTCCATTCCTGCAACATCCTGGAACTGATAGAAAATATTGCTATTGCTAAAATATTAAGACGTTTTATTACCTTTGAGTTTAGCAATTAATCAAAATTAATTCTGCAATAAATTGCAACTTGTAAATATTGAAAACCAAAACTCCATGTCCATTCGTTTCCTATTTCTGAGATGAAAAATGAACTTTGTAATGTGTGCCCTGTTGGAAAGTGGTGACCTCAGTTGTTGGATCAGAACGGAGGCAAATCACGCTTTACTTGGATATTCAACTATTTCCTGCGTATATCTTCTTCCTGTGTTTTACAGATGCTAATACATGACAGTACTTCTATTGTCTGTACTGTTTTCTTCTGTGGTTTTGAGGTTGTCCAAATGTTGAATGATTAAAAAGCTTTGACGGCGGCAATCCTCGTCTTTCCTTTTCTTTTCCTCGCTGCATATGATTGATGCTGGTGCTTCTGACAGCAGGGAAATCCTCCCCATCCCATTCCAAACCTTGTAAAAACATACCTGAAATACTCTTTTGTTGCAGTCTTGTCTTAGGTAAGACTCCTTCATTGACAATCTTGGCGTGTTTGGCCGGTTTAATGTGTTTGCTTTGCCAGAAATGTCAATAATTAACGCTGTAGTTGACTTTAGCTGAACAATTTCCTCTGTAGAACCTTTACCTGCGGATTAGTTGTGAATGTGCTTTTTCCTCGTCCGGCCTCCTCTTTGTATTTTTAGCTCAGCATCTGGAGAGAGATTATTACAGCTGGTGAAAATTAGAGGTTAGAATATGAGACTTTGTTGTGACACAGCATGTCAATGCTGGAATGCTGACAACGAGACCAGGAGAGTTAGTTTAGCTTTTCACCTCCCTCATTTCAAAGCCACCGTCATTACTAAGTTCTTCATTAGAACCATTTGTTCCTTCCAGACTCTAGATAAACCCCCAGATTGGACTTTCTCTTATCAGGATATCAGGATAACTCAGTAAATCAGCTGGAAGTGTTTTGATGTGCAGACTGCTTCCACTCTGTGCGTGCTGGGACTTTTATTTAGAAGGGCAGAAACCTCTTTTTTTCTTCAGTCACTTTTGCAGCAATTAAAGCACTTCTAACGTGATGTATTAAATATCAATAATATTAAAATACAGCAAGTGCAACATACGTCCCAAGGAGAACAAATCAGAGGGTGACAAGTATAACAACCAAGAACTGGAATTAAAGTACATTTTTAAGATAAGATAGACTTTGTTAAAGTGAATTCTTGTACCAGCCACTCCCTACTGGTGAAGGGATCTAACTGCAAGGTAAAAGCATTTTCTAAACAGATCCCCCCCAAAAACTTTCACTTTCTAAAGCAGCATTTTGAGAGTAATTGGCCTGACATTTTTTTTTAATGTTATTTGATTAATTTGTAACATTCATACATTTAATACGAGGGCATTAAATAGACCTAGAAAGCCATGTACCTCGAGACACTACACAACTGAAGATGGTGTCCTCATACACTGTCGTGACGTCACTGTATACATATATCTATACAAAATCATACACCTGCCCAACATGAAATTTGCATTGTTATTCATAACAGAAAGAGCGGAAGATAAACTAAAATGTTAACTTGCTTTCTTGTCCGAAAATATTTCCCCAGCTTGGATACAAAACTGTGAGATCAGCGGAGGAGCTGAAAAATATGTCCCTCTCACTGGTGCAGGACAAAAGCTTTGTACCTTTTTTTTAATGAAGATAGCTCTCTAATGACTATTTTTGATATATTTATAATTGTTGCCTTATGATTTCCTTGGTTTGTTTGTTTTCTTTCTGTTTTGTTTCTCAGATTGGCACTAAACTTTAAAGATATGGAATGCACCGAGGGAACTGTGGATTATTCCCCAATGTTACAGAACAGCACACTTAAAACACAAAGCTAGTTTCCAAATGTCTCCTGCCAGGGATGATAAAAAAAAAGCGTCCTGCACTCAACTGAAGACAGAAGCCAGGTGTCGGTGGGTTGTTTGACAAGTGGAAATGGGGCTTTGCATGATGCCTCTGGTGGTCTCAGGGCCCTAATGGCCCCTGGATCCTCTGCCTCAGCCTCTGGAAAGTTCCTCCATTGATTATAAACCGTGGGTGTGAGGGAAGCTCCAGCCACCTGGGATGGGATGCCTCAGAGCCTAATGACGCAACGGGTTTACTCAATAGCGCTTAATATTGTGAGGGACAGGATAATACATGCAGGGATTCCCAGGCTTCCTATGACCAGCATTAGTCTGAGGACTCGCAAACTGTCTGGTGTAACGTGACTGATCCTCCTCCACCAGGAAACCAGCAGCTCCGGACACCGATGCAAACTCTCACGATGGCTCACATCATGTTACTATTCCTACCTTGTGTTCTCAGCGTCGGGACGGTAGGTTCTCGCCATCTCATCCACGTTTGCGCAACTCTTTTTTTTATCCACAGTGCCAGCGTGCGTAAAAACTAAAGGAAGAAACGCGCCAAACTACTTTCTCTTGATTTGTTTTCAGCGCATGATGGTCCCTGGAGGAGAAGGAGTCATCTCCACAGAGGAGCAGAGGGAGAGCAGGAGAGGTATGTTTGACTGAGTCCTGTGTTTAATTCAGAGGAAGAAAAGGGAGGGAGGGAGGGAGGAAGAGGGGATGCACATTAGACTGGCACTGAATGGGATGAAGGCTTTTACTGAGAAAGTCTGTTGTGCAACATGAATCTGGAGTGTGTGGGTAGGGCTGGGCGATAAACCCTCATCAAAAATTATCGCGATTTAATTGTCATCAAAAGCAATAGCTTCGATACATATTTGTTGTATTGATTATCATGCAGCGTAAAAACACAGTGTGGATGTTTGACGCTTCATTGATCCACCTCAGAGTTATCGAATGTTTTTCTGTTCATCAAGTTCAAACTGAGTCGTTCTTAAAGTTGTTGTCAAAGGTGAAATGTAGAAACTTCCTCTGAAACTAGAGCACGACTGATCGGTCTGTAAATAAATACTAATGTGACGTTTTCTCACGATAACTATCGATGTCGACTGATTTTTAAGTTGAAATAACATTTGCCCATATCATCCGGCCCTGCCCACGTTGAAACGCAGGCTATGTAATTGTCTTCAAACCATAATCAAGATCGTGCTTTTCCAGTTTGACTGCAGGATGTATTGATTTCACGTTCAGATTCTGTAACGCTTTATATAAATGAGTGAATATCTGAGTGTAAGTGCACAGTTTGAGCACAAGCAGAGCAAATCCACGCACAAGTCGGAGCTTTCTGTGTGCGATCGGAGGGTTTTGAGTGCAAGCGTATCTGAACGTGAAATCAATAAGTCCTGCTCTCAAACTGAAAGATAATGATCTTGAAAACACAAAGAAAAGCAGAGGGATTGTATATCTCAATGGGACCTTCCTGCTTAAATAAAGGATAAATAAATATATCATATATCATATAATAAAAATTGAGCATGTGCTTGTGTTGGTCTGTTATTTGTCACTCAACAGCAGGATGTAATTGGCCTTGTCAAAGTGAAAGCATTTTCTGTGTGTGAGGTACAAGAGGGAAACTGCACAAGTGTTCTCATTTCACCGCTTTGTGTTTTTCCAGTGAACGTATTATTTCTTTCTTCCTGTTTGTCAGTTTTCACTACGACAGGCAAGGAGTGTAAATTTCCGTTTCGTCAGGGCGGCCGGCTCCACCATCACTGCGTCACCATCATGTCCCCGAGACCGTGGTGAGTCCTCTACCTCGTCTGGATCCACTTTTTTTTGGTTATGCAAACAATCGTATGTGTGTGCAATCACCCACGGTTACCACACACTTAGGTCAGACTGTGCTGCATCATCATTTTTTATTTTGTTCAGACACACACTCTGTATGACTCTGCCTCATGGTGGCATGACCTTAATTGAACACTGTGATTTTCCATCATGCATTGCAGCTACGACACTGAGGCAGTGTGTAATCGTGGCACTTAATTACAGGTCACGCTGATGAGGGATTTGTGCAACAGGAAACATAATGCAATCTTTTAATGAGGGAATGAGCTAATTCGCTTTAGTGAAATTCTCATTTCTGAGTGGTGTGTGGGCCGCGTAATGATTTGTGTGTCAGAGTTACAACATCAAAACAGAGTTATTGAAAGGAGTTGATTTTTAAGGTGAAATGTAGAAACGTCCCAGAAGCTAGAGCATGGCCGGTGGGATGTTCGGGGTCTGATGCCGATACTGATATTAATGAGTATAGAATTTGTGACATTGATATATCACATGGATAAAACATACATATACATGTTTCTGTCAAGTCAGTGAGTCCTAAGATGTCGTTATCAAAAACTAATGACCGAGAAATGTCATTGAGGTTTAATATTTCACTGTTTAACCCTTAAACTTTATTATAACTATGAATGCTCGGAAAATACAAATCTTTCATTTGGACTCAAAGAAGAACAGATTCGATTTCGGTGGTCGAAGATCAAGGTTTCCTCACAAACATGTTGTAGCCTCCTGAACATCTCAAGTCATATTCTATTCTCGAACAAAAAATTCTTAGACTGTAAATGTAGTGGTTGGTAATTCTAGTTCATTCTGTAAAATAAAACTTTTCATATCGTCTTAACAAAAAACGCAGATACTGAAAGGCTCACGTTTTTACAGATGAAGTTCAAAACACACTCACCACTTGTTACAGTTCATCCTGAGGGTGTGTATCTGCCTCTGCAAAACCATCATGAGTGCATTTTTATTACCTCAGATTGGGACACAGCTGCACTTTATCTTTTTTTCTTTCATTGGATGTGTATTTTGGAAAAGTGAAAAGACAACAGACTTGCTGTGGGGCTCTGCACTCGTCGTCATTCTTTGGAAATGAGACAGTCAGGGCGGGTGCCAGGCAGCAAGATGGAGCAACACATATGCAATTACACCTTATACAGCCCGACGTCTCTGGTCCACCTACACATAAACACATTACTGCAATATGACCCAGCATGTTTCCGCGATGTGCTCATGCGCCCGGCGATGAGATGGATTTACTTTTATGCTCCGCAGATTCAGTGAGCGGCACAGAAGTATGCTGGTGGTTCTTCTCATTGATTAAATGAGTGGATGATTGATAGAGTTCACCAGAGTTGGTTGGTTATTACAGAGAGTGTGTTTTTTTTTCCACATTAGACTCAAACTGGCTGCTAAAGTGTAACTTTTGTATCACAGAGAGGTGGTTAGATTACGTAAAATCATCCATCGTGATAGAAATGAGTTTATGTCACTCTATCTGTGTTTTAAAAACACTATATCTATCTATCTATCTATCTATCTATCTATCTATCTATCTATCTATCTATCTATTCATCTATCTATCTATTCATCTATCTATCTATCTATCTATCTATCTATCTATCTATCTATCTATCTATCTATCTATCTATCTATCTATCTATCTTTCTATCTATTTATCTTTCTATCTCTCTATCTATCTATCTATCTTTCCCTTCTCTCAGGTGTTCACTCTCTCATAACTTTGATCGGGACCGGCTGTGGGGTTTCTGTGCACCGGACCGAACTCAAACAAACAGTAAGTTCACCGAACACAATAAAAGTGCATTCAATCAGTGACATCAGAGTCATTGTGTCATGACTCTTTCTTCATCATCCTCTCATCGTGCTCTTCTTTTCTCCTGTGTTTCAGTTCTCGTCCACACGTCTCGTAAAACCACAGATCCATGTCAAGCGAACCCGTGTCAAAATGGCGGCGTCTGCGCGTCGAGCCCACACAGACGCACGTTCGAGTGCCGCTGTCCTGAGAGATTCTCTGGGAGACTTTGTGAACAGAGTAGGTAGATTATTACTATTATTGTTAATCTATGAGTTAAAAGTATAATGCTTTTACTTTACAAATGAAGCCTTGAATTTGGGTTCGTCAGATAAATTTGAGTATTTTTATATACGGTTGTGTACAATTCAAAACAGCGGAGACATAGTTTATATATCATCCAGTTGTCATGGTGATAAACTGAAACAACTACATGACGACTGATTTAGGATGTGAGATCAGTACAAATACCTGGAAAGAGCTAAAAGCCTCAAATAGGATTTATTTGTTGGAGATTGTGGAAAATGTGTGTATATGCAACTTTAAAAGTTAATTTCATACGTCGTGCTTTGCAAAATCAAAATAATGGAGTTTTTATTGCCAAAGATTAAGAATCCTATTTCACTCTCTTCTTTGTGTTGCCTCTGTTAAAAAGATTTCACCTTTATTTCCAGATACGATACAGAAAATGGAAAAATCAGTTATGAGTCACTTTTGAAATTGTTTAAATGACGGACTAATAAAACAATAAAAACACTGTGGCCACATGCAGCCACCCTGCTCTGCCCTCTGTGTTCTTTACTCTGTACGCTCCACTGAGCTACTCTATCTCCTCTCACATTTCAACCCACGGCCTTTTTATGTTTTCTGTCGGCTTTTCAGAGAAGTGCTACGACACCGTACACCTGCGCCATTATGACATCGGAGAGTCTTGGGGACGCATCCACCTCCGTAACGTGGAACAGTGCACATGTGTGGCGGGGGAGATGAAGTGTGAAAGAGTCCGCTACTCAAGTAAGACGTCAGCTTTTGTTCTCTGCTCTGCTTTTGTTCCCTTTGTCCGGCACTTTAACAAACTGTTGAACTAATCAGAATCAGAATCAGAAGTACTTTATTAATCCCCGTAGGGAAATTAAAAAAACTATCAGCAATGAAATATATTTATTCAGCATATTTATTTTTTTCTAATCACATACATATGACTTACAAGGACTTTCCCCCAAAAACCAAAGATAGTGGAAAATATGACCTCCAGAGACGTCTAAGTATCATGTCTCCTCCTCCTGGAAAAAAAAGCTCTTTTCTCTCATTCCAAAACCACCTCCATGGAGAAGATATGAAAGACGCGTCCTGCCCTCTCTTTGATCACAGCTCTATAGTCTGAAGAGAAATCTTTCCATTGAATAAAAAGCAGATTATATGACTCACTGTGACTCAGGAATGGTGTTTAAGGACACACCCCATGGGTCCATACGCAGCTTTCATCTGAACAGTTTGTGGCATAAAGGAGCGAGCAGCACTGAGGTGGTTTCAGACTCCCTGAACCGAAACTGCCAGGGTTTTTTTTTTGTCACACAGTGGCCATGAAAAAAAATCCTTGTACCCGAATGTGCTTTGAGCTGGAATTTGACATTATCTTTATTCCGTACTGATATCAGCTGTATTTATTCATTTATTTTCTCAGTAAAAGTTTCTAAAGGGGATGAAATCACCTGCTGTTCATTCACAGAGGCCTGTGGTCGTTTGATGGATCCAATGCCGATGAAGCATAACTGTTCCCTGGCACATTTCACAGATTCTGCATCAGATCTTATAGAAACATTTAGGACCTAATATAATAATGTAAAACATTATAATGAATTCATTCATCTTTTTAGGGTTCTTTTGCCGTCTTCTGTGTGTATTTAACAATACAAGGGACTCCTGTGACACTACACGCCAGTTTTTGCTCCATTGTTAAGATGAAAAAATATTGTTTAGTGCAAGAAAGTAGAAAGATAATGTCATGATGCCGATGTAGAAGTGTTTTTCAGACATTGAAACATTTTGAAATACGCAGGGAATTTTGCACACACAAGAAGTGAATGGTGTTAAGTTGTCGTGTTGTGTGTCTCGATGTGTCCAGCGTGCCGTACGAACCAGTGTCAGAACGACGGAACGTGTCGACTCATCACAGCCACCGGCAGGGAAGTGTGTAACTGCAGGCACGGCTACAGCGGCGCCGACTGTAGCTTCGGTGAGTTCAACTATGTGGCGCTGTTTCCCTCGTTCAATTATAAATAAATACAAACACACAAAGCTCATATCAGGCTGAACTTAATGGTTCACTGGATTCACGTTTTGCAGTGGCTGCACAGTCTGCGTCACCAGTTCTTGAGTGAAATTATTTATGTTCCCTTCTGTGCATTTGTCCTTTACAAATGTTCCTACAAATGCATGTGTGTTCATGCTTTTATTAATGGCAGCAGGTGGAGACATGAGCAAGCTGCCGAACGCGCCCTCAGTTGTTGCAACTGTGTTCATTCATCTGAACTTGTTCCGACTGATTCCAGTGGAAGGAGAGAGATCAGTCATCACAGAGATACTCATCTGCATCCCCAAACAGTCTCAATGCACTGGTGTTGTTTACATACCTGTGTGATACTGAGTTTGTGTGTGTGTGTGTGTGTGTGTGTGTGTGTGTGTGTGTGTGTGTGTGTGTGTGTGCAGAGATGGAGGCCGAGTGCTATAACGCCAGGGGAAAGAGTTACCGAGGGCTGGCGAACACCACGGTGTCTGGAGCCCAGTGTCTGCCGTGGAACTCAGACCTGCTGTACGACGAGCTCCACATGGGAACGGTGGCCGAGTCTCAGCTGAGCGGCCTTGGCGAGCACGCCTACTGCAGGTGTGTGTGTGTGCGTGCATATACTGAGACATCCTGCGAGTTGAATGAAAGATTCTTCAAATTATGGCTTTGAGATGATAATTACAAGTCAGATTTCCTCATATGTTTGTCATCAAATCCCCCCCCCCCCATGGTGATAAACTGTTTTCAAAGCTTATCTGTCAATAGTGTGTGTCAGCATGTGTCCCCCATATGCACAAGCCCTCAAATCTCCCCAGAGAGAACCAGCAGCCATGAAACCACCACAAGAATTAAAGAAGCACACGGTGAATCCAGCCTATGATGATAAAAAAAACCCAGAAACAGCTCTTATCTCCTGCACATTCGCTCCTCTTCCCTTTATCACTGATTTCACTTGTTGCTGTTGTCATGACAACCCATCAGCCATGTAGCATGTCCACAAATAGGAGGATATGTCCTAAAACGTCCCAAACATCAAAGAGACACCAATTTCTAACAACTGACTGGCAGTCAGACTACAGTCGGGATTTCCTGTTAGTTTAGTGCTGGAAAAGTTGCATGTTGCAGTTTTAATATGAACTAAACATTATTCATTATAATTGTTCAAGCTCCATTTAATTAAAAGCAAATAAATAATGATGGTAATTAATGTGTGAGGCTTCGGTTAGAGATCCAAACCAGCTTTCACCTTCTGCATAGAGACAAAGCCCCGGTATAATCCTTTTAGCTACTGTATTGTACTGAGTAATGCATGGTGCTAAAAACAGTGTTGCCACACCTCTACACACAAACACACACACGCACACTCAGTGTCCACTGTGTTTGTGTGTGTGTGCAGAAACCCAGACAGGGACAAGAAGCCGTGGTGCTACACGCTGAATGACGACGCCATCTCCTGGGAGTACTGTGACGTCCCCTCCTGTGTGATGTCCGTGTGTGAGTAAACACGGCACAGAGAAGAGGTGTTGTGGTAGTTCTGGTGTCAGGAGAACAAGTTTAGAACTGCACAGAACCTGTAATTCTTTCAAAACGGAGTTTTTCAAAAAGGACACGACACGCCCACATGCACCTGTGACCTGCACCCATCTCACTTTCTTTAACATTGACAGTTTTTTATGTTTTCCCATGCAGGGAGTAACTCGTGGATCTTGATAAAAACCATTTTATATTTTATATTTATTTATGAGTGTGTGAAATTTGGTGCAGCTTGATTGAATCTCAGGCAGCAGTTGGTGGAGGAGGAATGCGCTCTACTCTAGTTCTCTAAATGAAATCATTGACAAAATCAACGTCATGCTCTAAAAGACTTGAAACTAGAGAGTGAGAGATATGAAAACGTTTACTGACATATGTGACATATGTAAATCCAGTGAGAAGTTGAGTCATTCTTCTATTGTCTTCAACAAAAATTCAGTTTTTGTCACCCCCTGCTGGTCATTTGAGAGAACACAGGTTCCAGGCAC